>NC_056743.1:1412715008-1412983814 GCF_019279795.1 Protopterus annectens
AGAGATCAAGATCCCCTTCTTGGAGTCGATACATTCGGCTCCGAGATCACCCCTGCTCTCGGAGTGGAGCCATCGGAGCCGGTCTTCTTGGTCATCCAGGCTGTCTGACCACGGCCTTGAGAGAGTGGTGAGTAGACTATTAAAGTCTCAGGCATTGGCCCAAATGCTCCATAGCCCGTCTCAACAGACGGTAGCTATTACACATCCACCTCACATTCCTCCTTCGACTCTCTTACAGAGCTCGGAGCCGGAGCTCCTCGGAGCCATGACTGTTGTGACTTCGGAGCCGATACCACCCCCCCTTCGGCTCCGTCGTCCTCTGCTCCGATCTCCTCCTTGATGCCTTCATTGGAGGGATCCGGGCGTCTGGTCTCTCTCGTCGGCTCCAAGGGGGCGAGTGGCATCGGACCCTTGTCCGACCCCGTTCTCCCTCTCGGAGCTTCGGCGCTGGTGAGCTCAGCCCCGACATCAGCCTCGGAGCCGTCCCTGTCGGTGCGGCCTGGGGTTCCTATCTCTTTGGAGCGGGAGCCTTCTGGCCTCTCTGACGGGGGAGCCTTCGAGGTGATGAGGAGTGTACTAGCCCCAGGGCGTAGTCAACGGTCAGTTCCATCAGCTCCTCCCACTACAGTGCCTGCTGACGTCTCCTCCCACTCTCTTGCTCCCGGACCTAGAGATTCAATGCCTCAGGTTTCCCCACTGGGAATATCTTCCTCTTCTGAGGCTTCTCCTGACCCGTCAGGTGAACCTCCGCGTAAGAGGACATGTAAGAGGAAACATCTAGCCTCCCCCGAGTCTATTACATCCGATACTGACTTGGATCAGTCGGAGGGATCCCCAAGGTCCCCCTCTGAGGCTGTCTCTTTCTCAGACATTCTTGAACTCCTTAAGCAGAGGGGGAACTGGCCTTCCCTTAATCCTTCCAGGGACGAGTCGGTATACCTGGAGGCGTTCGGGTCTCGACACTCCACCTCCTGGGTGTCTCCGCCTTTCGACCCTCTTATGGACGTGGTGGCTCGGAAGGCGTGGATGGCCCTGGATTCGGTGGAACCCATTGCTCGGAGGCCTTCTAAATTCATCACGGCTCCACCTGATAGGCAATATTTGACAAAAGGTGTCCCGGTTGATGCCATGGTGGTGGCTGCAGCCACCAAGAAGGAACTAGCTGATCTTTCAGTACCTGTCCATCCTCCTAACAAGGATTCCAGGACTATGGATAGGTACGGCAAGCGGATTTTTTCTTCAGCGACCTTTGCCATGCGGTCGCTGAACTACTTGTGTCACTTCACCCGCCTTCAAAGAGATGTTCTTAAAGAGTTGGGAGAAGTTTTACAGGATCCGTCAGCTGCTGGGTCCCAGGATAAAATTAACTCACAGCTAGGAATCCTAAACTCCATTGTTAACTCCTCCATGCGGCTCATTTCTTATGCAGCCGATGGAGCGAGTAGGGCCACAGGCACAGGAGTGGCTTTAAGGCGTCAATCCTGGATGCGACTTTGTAATTTTGCAGACCCCTTCAAGGCGTCCTTCACAAACTCTCCTTTTGATGGTTCGACCTTGTTCGGACCTCAAGTGAAAGACACCTTGACTAGATGCAAACAAGATGGCAAGACTCTTTCTGCCATAGGAGTCCGTTTCTCCACCCCTTCAAGACCTTACCCAAAAGGTCAGAAGGGAGGGAAAATGTGGTTCCGCAAATCTCAAGGAGTCACGCCTGGCCGACGAGGTCAGTTTACCCCAGAGGCAGAGGGGTAACAACAACAGACACGCCCTAGGGGCAGAGGGGTCCGCAGAATCAGGGTAGCAGAGACTCTCTGACAAACCCTTCCAGCATCCCTGAGATGTTGCCCGATTGTCCACCTTCGGAGGCAGTTGGGGGAAGATTATCGCTGTACCCAAAAGCCTGGCTTTCCCTTTCTCAAGACAAATGGGTACAGTCGATCATATCCGAGGGTTACAAAATTCCCTTTATTCAAACCCCAGTTCAGCAAAAGGGAACCCTTCCAGACGTTCCACCCGGTCTAAGGAAACTAACAGTACCAGATATATCAAAACTGCTAGCAAAAAGAGCCATCCAGCTAGTCCCAGCAGACCAAATAGGATCTGGAATCTACTCAAGGTTCTTTTTAGTACCAGAAAAGACAGGGGACTGAAGACCAATATTAGATCTCAGAAAACTAAACAAGTTTGTAAAGAAAACAAGATTCCGGATGGTCACGCTTCAGTCCATTCTACCCTTTCTGGGCAAGGACAATTGGATGTTTTCGGTAGACCTTCAGGATGCGTACTATCACATAAAAATTCACAGGCGCTCCAGAAGGTTTCTCCGCTTTCGGCTGGGGACCAGTCACTTCCAATTCAGAGCCCTGCCATTTGGACTCACTACAGCCCCCAGAGTGTTCACCAAATGTATGGCAGCGGTTACGGCTCACCTGAGACGTCAAGGATTCCAGGTGCTTCCATATCTAGGCGACTGGCTCCTCACTGCCACCACCAGGCATCAACTTCTCCAAGCCAGAGATTACACCATTCACATTTGCAGAGGGCTAGGGATTTCTATAAATTTCGAAAAATCTGCCTTGTCGCCCTGTCAATCTATTACCTTTATAGGTGCCAAATTGGACACCGTACAACTTTCAGCAAAGTTAACAGACCAAAGGATCTTGGATATTCAAAACCACATCCATGTGATTCTTCACAGCGACAAAATTCAGGCCAGATTTGCTCTGAAAGTATTGGGTCTTATGGCGGCAGCCATAACACTTCTTCCCCTTGCCCGCTTTTACGTGCGTCTCCTACAATGGATGCTGTTCGCCCAATGGTCCTTTCAACGACTTCCCATGCGTCACAGGATCATAATAACTCCAATTTGCAAAAGGCATCTGACCTGGTGGATTTGGTCCCCTCAAGTCCATCAGGGCAGACCCTTTGTTCCTCCCGCCCTGGTCGCCACGGTTACATCGGATGCCTCCCTGATCGGGTGGGGGGGCATTATCAGGGCAGGATGGTCCATGGCACTTGGCAACCTTTCGAATGCCACCTGCACATAAATGTCCTGGAGATGAAAGCAGTGCTTTTAACGTTGCAAGCCCTCCACGACTCTCTTCCCCTGGGAACTATTGCAGTCCAAACGGACAATATGTCCGTAGTGTGGTATATCAACAAACATGGCGGAACCAAGTCCTATCCACTGTGTCGAGAGGCACTCAGACTTTGGCAGTGGGCAATCTCTTCTCAGCGGTTTCTGATAGCAATGCACATCCCCGGGAAATCCAACATCATAGCGGACAGGTTGAGCAGAGCTATTCTCATGCCTCACGAGTGGTCTCTCAAACAATCTGTGACGGAAGAGATTTTTCAGAAGTGGGGCCTTCCTTGCTGCGATCTTTTTGCTACTCCTCAAAACAGCAAATGCCCCGACTTCTTCTCTATCTTCCCCCTTCTAGGCCATCCCCCCAGAGACGCTCTAATCCAAGATTGGCCCCGGGGACTTCTCTATGCCTTTCCTCCTTTCCCTCTAATACCACAAGTAATTCAGAAAGCAACTGCCTTGAGAGCCAAGATGATTCTCATTGCCCCTTACTGGCCTCGACAGGTATGGTTTCCGTTCCTGCATCGTTATCTCTTGGTACAGCCATGGCATCTGGACCCAGTTCCAGATCTTCTGACCCACCAATCGGGGCAGCTGCACCAATCCATACCTTCTCTCAACCTCACTGCTTGGTTGCTCCACTTCCATCCCTAGCCAGGCTTCCTATGATTTCTAATCCCGTCCGGGATATCATAGTAGCTTCCCTTAAATCTTCCACCAGAAGGATTTACACTAGTAAATGGCAACGTTTCTCCTTCTGGGCAAAAGCTAGGAACATAGATCCCTTTACTGCATCGATTCATTCGGTCTTGGACTTCCTAGCCAAGATTTTTCATTCGGGATCTAATTCCTCCTCAGTAAAAGTTCAGCTGGCAGCCATTTCAAATTTTCATATCGGCTTGTTGGACCACAACATCATGTCACATAAACTTTGCAAGGCATTTCTTAGAGGTATATTTTTACTTAAACCTCCGATTAGAGACCCCCCACCACAGTGGGATCTAAATTTAATTTTAACATCCTTGATTCTTCCCCCTTTCGAACCTGCGGCTACCTGTTCATTGAAATTTCTTTCTTGGAAGACACTATTTCTAGTCGCCATTACTTCTGCTAGGAGAGTATCTGAGCTTCATGCCCTCTGCATTCGTCCTCCCTACTTAATCTTCCACAAAGACAGAGTTTCTCTAAGGACTAATCCGTCTTTCTTACCCAAAGTGGCATCGCAGACAAACTTAAACCAATCTATTGATCTTCCAGTTTTTTTCCCAAATTATTCTAATAGAGCGGAACAAAAACTACATTATCTCGATGTTCACCGCCAACTCAGATATTATCTGGACAGAACCAAACATTTTAGGAAATCTGATCAACTCTTTTTATCCTATGCAGAGAACAGGAAAGGCCTTCCAGTATCCAAGGTAACCCTATCTAGATGGCTGTCTTCTGTGATTACATGCATTTATCAGCTCAGAGGTAAAGAGTTGATTTCTAGGCCAAAAGCCCATTCTACCAGAGCACTAGCTACATCTACAGCTTTTCAGGCTAGACTTCCATTAGACACTATTTGCGCAGCAGCCACATGGGCCTCTCCTCATACCTTTGTTTCACATTACAAATTAGACTTGGCCTCCAGAGACAGAGCAAATTTTGGTTCCACCGTTCTCAAGAGTCTGTTCCATTGAGCCACCCAGGATAGAGGTGCTAGGGACGCGGTCCCATCCAGCAAGAATGAAGGCGAGATTGACAACTTAACATTGAGAAGTAATGTACCTGCCATAACGTTCCATGTTAGTTGTCTTCTCTCGCCTTCTTTCTTGCGTCCCGCCCACCATCCCCCTAGCCTGGTCAGACCGAGAAGACTGTTCCTCTTCCTTGAAGAGTCTTGATCCAATTTTCCAGCTAATCAGCTTACTAGTGTCACTAGATCAGGTTGGTCTTTTTCGGGGGATTATTATTATTACCTCTTCCTCCTCCTCTCCAGTTGGAGGAATATATTGCATAATTTCCTTAGCTACCAAACGAGATCTGGGTAGTCATCGTCTTGCATTATGGGATATAGGGTTGCCTCAAGCCGGTAAAATTAGCTCTCGAGCTTTAGTAAGTGGCCGAGTCGGAGCCGAGGATCGGCTCCGAACCCATCCAGCAAGAAAGAAGGCGAGAGAAGACAACTAACATGGAACGTTATGGTAGGTACATAACTTCTCATTCAATGCCAGATGTTTGTACGTGCTTAGCAAGGGCATTATTTTGATAGCTGATTCTAATAGCATATAAATGCTCTTTTATCCTTTCACGGAGTGCCCTACCAGTTTTCCCTATGTAATATGATGAGCATTGCTGGCATGTGGCTAAGTACACCACATGCATGGTATTACAGTTGGCTGATACTTTAAATTTATAAATCTCACCTGTTTCTGGATGCTCAGATCTATTTGTTTCGTTAATATATATGCAATAATTGCATCTACGACAGGGGGAAGTTCCTATATAATTTTCATTCCTCAATTTATCGCTCTGATAACATAGAAGTCTTTTAATATTAGGTTTATTTTTATTCTCGACCCCATTGGACGGCCGAGAATCAAGAAACAGTGCAAAAAACAACAGTCACTTGTACTAGTGAAGCATTAGAAATTAATCATGCTAATAGAGTAGTTACAGAGGAACCTGCAGCCACTGATCCAATTAACTCATCATTAGAAACAACGAAAGTACATCATCTAGCGAGATCTAACCATTAAGCCCATCCTGGATAGTACACAATTATCATATAGTCATACTTATATATTTTATTATGGATAAGCACCAGTATAGCTAGATTGTGTCAATATATATTATTAATATTATTTTTAACAGGCATATGTCATCTATACTTCTTACATAATCCCTTAGTTGCTATATATATATGTAAAAACAAATAATTATTAAGGGGACATAGAGTAATGCTTGTAAGATGTGAGATGCGTATAGCTTTATAATTATACATTTAGAAGATATGGATTATACCTAGCACTATGATGTAACACAAGTATTAGGTAGTTGATTTTATTTTTTATTTATTTATTCCTATGATTAGTATTACCTAGTGATTTTACATCTATGCACACATACTTATAAATATGAAGTGTTGTTATTTTATAAACGTGGCTGCATCTATCAGTTTACGCATGTGCAAATCAATTATTATGGCTAGCGATTATGCGATGGGATAATTAGAACTGAAAATATATAAAAAATGAAGGTACAAAGACATTATTTAAATATTATGATGTATATACCTTTACAAATTAGTAGTGAATGAAGTAATAAATTTATATCTCTTATTCGCATACATTTATAACAAAAGCATTTTGATAGTCTAATGGGAAGCGATATGCTGTTAAAATTCTTACTTTTAAAGAGTAGTAACAAATAGCAAACTCACTGACTTAGCTTGCGCCTACTAGCTGATATAGTTAGCAATGAAATGTATAAAAAATAGAGGCACAAAGCTTAGGTCAGCTGTTATGACGTGCTTTCATATTTTAATGGTGAATGATGTGATGGAATTATTTCCCGATTTGCATTCATATTAAAATGAATGAAGCGTGTTGATCCAGCATGGAAAGATAAGCTTATTGTTTGTTGTAAAGAGGCAACAATTTAAGATGTGATGTAGTAAGACACTTGTAGAATAGTGTATTTTTAAATTACTAATTGATTAATTGAATTTTAACACATGACCAATATATAAAGAAGTGTTTGTGCTTTAAACTGGTTTTACGGTCTGAGGAAGCAAATGTGAAAGCGCTTACCGAATAAATGTTTATATTGTTTTTATAAATAGTTATATTGGAATTTTGTCGAGTCTGTGGTTGCCTATAGCTGCTATATATTTTTGGACTTTACACTAGTTGGTTTAGCGGCAGCAACAGGGCATTTGCTTTATCGAGTGTGTTTGTTTTCATTAGATCTAAATCTTTATTGGTTTCTCTTCTGCTTGTATTCCTTATGATTGCGCTGTAATATAAAGATTTTGTTGAAAAAAATCAAATGGTTGGAGCAGTTATAACTTGGATTTTTATTCCACTTTTTTTCACTAGTGGTTATTGTAATACTTACGTTGCAGGTATACAAAAGAAGACAAGTACTTTAGCGGGAGAAGTTAATCCAGTCTGGAATGAGGTGAGTCTTTGCACTTTAAATGTTTAACTTCTTTATAACCGAGACTTAATTTCTCTCGTGAGAGTTATAGCCTAATTTATCATAAGAAAGATGTAATATAAAGTTTGATGTTAAGTTGTCAATCTCGCCTTCATTCTTGCTTGATGGGTTGGGTCGATCCTCGGCTCCACTCGGCGCTTTACGAGCTCGAGTCACTTTAGAGCGTCGAGAGGCAGCCCCTGCACCCATGATGTAGAAGTACCCTAGGCGGCTTTCGCTGATGAGGTCCTCCTTCCTCCTTTGACTGACTCCTGGTTTTACCAGCTTATTTGTTTAAAGAATTTCCTAACTTTTTCAAAGCCCCTTTTTTTTTTTAAATTTTTTTTTTTTTTTAATTTTTTGTTTAATTGTTTTGTTTTATTTTATTCTTTCTAATTTTTTCTTTCCTCCCTTCTTTCCTCCTGTGACGGTGTGTGTGTGTGTGTTTTGTGTGTGTGTTTAATTGTATAATTTGGTTTTTAATTAATTGTGTCTGTCTGTGTGTACTCCTGTGTGTACTGGGTTCAGTATCCACTCTGTCAGTTTAGAGAGGTGGCGAGGTGCGACAGTGTGACTGTCAAGATGTTTTAGATGCGGTCTGACAGGCGTTACTGGGACCTCTCCTTACTACTGCCTGACTCCTGTGTCACTCTTTTGACTAGGAGTCCCAGAGTCAAGGAGAAAGCCAGGCATTTTCAGGGGAACCTTTAACTCGTGTTGGCGTCCTCTGAGCTCCGGAAAGGAAGCAAGACCCGGGGCAAGGCCCCAGTGTACCAAAAGGCCGGCCTTGGCTTCGACTTTTGGCCGGAGTTGACTGCGGCTCGTCGGGAGCGACCGGGGCTGGGCCGTCCGACCTTGACTAATCTATCGGTGGTCGACTACTATGGTCACTTTGGTTAGCCGGTTCTTTGGGCTCCGACCACCATGGGCCGAGCGCCATGGCTGCCCGACCGGCTCCGACACGCTATTCCGCTCCGCCTCGGCCGCGCCGAATCGGCTATCGGCTGAATCTCTGCGAACTCCCTCTAGGTCTCAATATGGATCGAAGGGTTTGGTCGGCCGTATGTCGGCTCGAGGAAGAAGGCTCCTTGAAGTCTTTGGTCCCCGATCCTCCGATTCCTCGATTCGGACTTTGCGGGCCGCTCGGCCGCACCTCGATCATGGAGGTCCCGGAGCGATGTTCCATGATTTCAGGTTAGTAAATCATTATAATGACCGCCGTCGTCTGTCGTCCACACCCACAGAAGTTCCTCCTTCACCTCTTCAGAGTCCGCTTCATAGTCCGTCTCAACAGACGACTTCTGATCCACCTTCAGGCATGGGAGTCTTCTGCAATAGTTGCGGCTATGGCTGGTCTCCTGAGACCTTCCTTGGAGGGCTTGGTGGTGGACTCCCTGGTCTCCTAGACCTTCCTTGGGCGATTCGTCTCCGGCCTCCCGGCTCTTCCGAGGAGAGCCCGGAAGCAGACTTCTGGCTCCATCTGCCTCTCCCTTGGCCTTTTGGCCAGCTCGGGGTCCCTCTTCCTTTCCCGCTTCCCTTCTCGAGTCTCCCTGTCCCAGCCTTGAGGGTTCCCTAGTCGGTGCTCCCCGGGAGGCTCAGTCAGTGAGCGAGGAGAGTGCTCCTCCCTCTGCAGTGCCTGTGATATCTATTCCCTCTCTTCCTCCAGGACCTACCTATCTCTCTTCTCCCTCTCTGCTCCCCGAAGAAGGATCTCTCCGAGGATTTTCCCACCCAACCAGAGTCCGGTCCTCGAGGGAGGACCCTCCCAGTTCTCCACTCTGGGTCTCCCAGGTTCCGAAACACCTGGACTTCAGTCAGGGGAGAGGATCAGCGCCGAGACTAAATGAGGTCTCCTCTTTCAGACCTCCTACTTAGAGTCGTTTGGATCGAGATCCTCCACCTCCTGAGATTCTCCGATCCCCCTGACTCCTGGGTTATCCTCGACAAGGGTTGGGCTCTCCTGATTCTGGGGAACTCAGCCTCCGGGAGGCCCTCTAAAGGTCTTACAGTATACCCTGATCCTCCCTTATTCTGGTGTCCCCCCACCTGCCACCCCTTCCTAGGAGGCCCCCCCCTACACAGATGCTTCCGTACTGAAAATGTAGAGCTCATAAATAGAGCCCCTTCTAATAGGTATGAGTAAAAGATGTTCTCCTCATCTGAAAAGCATCACCTGCTGATGCGCTGTGTGTGGAGATGCAGACTGGCGGTGGATCAGGCTACTAGAGGTAACTCCATGATCCTCTCTGACTGCAGCAGACTCAGGCTAGATTTATTCTCAACTAGAAATCCTTAGGATCCTATCGCTCCTCCATGCGGCTGATTTGCTGTAGGCAGCAGATGGGCGAATAGGGCCTTGAGAGGCTCAAGGCTCTCAGACATCAACTAGGGATAGTTATCTGTAGGTTTACAGATCCAGTAAGGCATCCTTCCGAATTCTCCAATGAGCGGCAGGCATTGTTTGGCCCAACTCCGTAGGAAGCATTGAAGTAGGGGTGTGAGCAGGGCTGGTAAGACTTGTCCTCAGTAGGGGGTCCTTTTTCTACCCCTCTAATGAGGGTCCCAAATTTCAGGCCCACTATGTGGTTCTCCCATTTGAGGGAGTCTCTTGAACACCCCTCAGAGTTTACCCCTAGTGGCAGAGGGACTTAACATGACAGGTCCTCTTTCTGCCCCAAGAGTCTCTTTGGGGAGCAGAGAGAGCCTCTTCAGAAGCCCCCCTTCAGCATCCCCCAGATGTTGGTCGGGTGAGGGATAAAGGTGGGCAGATTGACTAGGGACTATCGCTAATAGGGAAAGCTTGGCGTTCTAGAGCTAGAGGCAGAGGGGTTCATAAGTTCATAGGTTCATAGGTTGGTACTAGGCTATCCAGGAGAGGTTCTGCGGGCCTCAGACCTTGGATTCCCTGGCTATTTGAGATGTTGCCCGAAGATTTTCTGAGGGGGCAGTCTCTTGAGGGACTGGCAGTGATCCTGGGCATAATTTCCCCTCTCCCATCCAGGCGTGGGTTCCTCTGGTTGATAATGTCATAGGTTGGTACTAGGCCATGCTATTGACTGACGGAACATTGGGTTTTTAACAATTGTCGGAACAGGGTGGTCTGCTTTATCCCTGTTGTGAAGACCCTGAGTTCCCACATGGGGCGCGTAGCCCTGAGGGGAAAGGATTGGCCTCCAGGTAGGGCAATCAACAGCTGTCTTGTTGATTTGGCCTTAGGAATTCTTGAGGTCAGGCCTGTGAGTAGGCGATATGTGACAGAAATTGGCTGGAGTTTTTTAAAGCGCATAAGCGTGGGGGCATCTGCTTTGGGTTACAGATAAACTTAGTTGTGTATTTCTAGGGCCTTTCCAGTTGGAGAATTATGTGAGAAGTTTTCTGGGAATGGTGCTTGTATACTATAAGTATAGATGGAGATTTTTAAGGCGGTGGGTGAATACATTCCTTTTTCTTTTTTAAAAGCCCTTCAAGATAAGGCATGTGCTTTAGGCCTGTGATACTTTGTGTGAGGGTACACTGGGTGGTGGGCGAGGTATTGACCACTGTCCAGAGGTACATACCAAATGGATGTCACACTTTCTGCCCTTTCTAATGAGGGAACGCACCTTGGGTAATTCAAATAGACCAGTTTTTCCCTGTTCGATAACAATGGTTATCTTGGCATTGTGTTTAGACCCCTGCCACCCGCACAAGATATGTTTTTATCTCCCTTTAATTTATATCCCTTCATGGTGGGATTCAATAATGGCTCCACCAAAGCAGTCATCTGTGCTTTCTGTTATCCGAGGGTTCATGGATTCATCATTTGAATTCAATTTCTCTTTCCCCTTTCTGCCAGAGTCCTGCCATTACATCTAGAATTAGCAAAGATTCTGTTATCGTAAGGTCCTTTTTGGCCATTATCCACGTTACAACAGAGATTCCTGAGGCGGAAGTTCATTATTCAATTCTGCTCAGATATACCACGGAGCTCAGCAGACTCAACAGTTAAGTATCAAAGACTCTCACAAAGGCCATACAGCTCAATCAACAGACTATTTCCTGGGCAAGAACAACTGGATGTGCTCAATGAACCTTCAAATCAATGCTATCTCTCCGCAGACTCAACAAGTCTGTGAGAACTCGGCTCTCATACGAGGGTCCACTCATTTTCATTTCAAGCCCAGCTCAACTCAACAACTCTGTATTAAGACAATGGACAAATGGTCATCAGTCATTCACACTCAAAATTCTTGGGGCAGGATTCACTGGAGAGTCATCATAGAATTTCAGGCGTATCTTCAGCACGCACCATTCATCAACTTCTCACAGCCGGGGGATTTTAGCAGAATCTCTGCACTCGGCTCAGAATCAGCGATGTTCTCTTTGGTCTCCTTTACTTCCACAGTGTCTAATATTCAGCCACCAGAACATAAACTCCTCCACTGTTCAAATGGATTACACCCTATTCCTGCATCTATTTCAGAATATTGATTTTCCGTCACAGTCATGGCTTCAACTTAAAGGTGCAAGGGGATTCCTTTCTGAAATCTGATTTAAACCCTCATATCAGCAAGCAGTACCCTTCAGAATTTGGAGCGCTACATCGTCTTCTTCAATGGATGTTAGGTGTCCACCCTCCTTACCAACAACTTTCCATCGTCACCAAATCCTCGTGGTATTCTTCACAAGTTTACCAACATCACCTATCATGGTGGGCCCTTCTTCTCCCCAGAGCCAGAATGGACCCTTTAGCATTGGGAACCATCAGACCACAGTCACCCTTCTCCTCCTTGTCCGGGTGACACAATCTATCAGGGCAGGATGGTTCATGGGGCGTGGGAACCGTTCGAGTTCCACCTGCACCCAAATCCTGGTCCCCGTAGGGAGCAGGTATCACTGCAGGCCTCCCTGAAAACAACTTTTTTCTCCAGAGGAGACCCTACAGTTTGGGACGAACAACATGTCACTAGTCACCTATATTCCCTCCCTGAAAGTGGAACCAAGGGCCTACCCTTGTGTCTGCTCTCCTCAACAACAAACTAAGCCGATCTCTCATGGTTTCTGGTACGTGGAGGATCCCTGGGAAATATTAACGCCTCACAAACAGACAACTTTCTTCTATATCCAAGCCTCCTAGTTCACACAGTAAACAATCTAGTAGTACCTTATATCAAGAAACAGGCGGCCCTCTCATTACCAATTATTTTTACTCCCTCTTTCACAGAAAATGCAGACTTCTTCACTCTCTTGTCACTCTGAGTCCATAGACAAGGCTGCTCTTACCCATGATTGGCCTTCCCCTGCGATCTTCTGCTACTCCCCTTCTTTGAGTTGATTCTCACTTCTTTTATCCACTTCTTTTTAGAGGCTTCTATTCTCATGATGCCACTATGCGCCTCGACAAATCTTTTTTCATTTCCTCCCGCTAGAACTCTTCCACCAGCAGTCCATTGCCAGCCCCAGAGCAGACCTTCTGATTCAGGCCCCTATTCAGAGCTTTGGGTCTTTTACTTTCTCTCTCCAACAGCTCCCCTTGCTACTCCTCTTCCTTGTAGTCTATGATCTAATCCCTGTCTCATTGCTTTAGTAGCTTCCTGAAATCCTCTACTAGAAGGATTTATACAGCAAGTGAAGAGTTTCCTTCAGTAGCATCTGCATCTAAAATATAGATCCTGTTAGCCCCTGTGGTCCAGCTTTTCTCTCTTCGTACTTTCCTCATTTGCACGGCTCTTCCACGGTCCTTGTTCAGTTTTCATCTAATCCTCTTTTTCATGTGCGGTTTGCAGATCACCACATTATGTCCCACATGCTTTGTAGAGAAATTCTTAAAGAATTTTTGGAAACTAAACTTGTGTCAAGGAGTCCTCCTCCTCAGATCAATCTAAATTCCGTGCTGACATCATCCTCCTTCCTCCCGCCGGCTTCTTCCTATTTTCACTCAAAAAAGTTTCTTTCATGGAAAACACTCACTTGAAACAACCTATTATGGGTTTGAGGATCACAACTGAACTTCACAATCTCTCTTACGTCCCACCATTTGGTGTTCCATTTGGACAGGGTATCCTGAAGACTAATCCTACCTTTTTGCCTAAGGTCACCAGGACTAATAGGAACATTCATTAATTTCTTATGCTCGGCCTCTAAGATCGAACAAAAAGAAGGACAAAAGCTGGGAAATCACTAATTCACGTTGCTTCAGATATTATTTGAACAGAGGAACTGGATTCCAAGAATCGATCAGCCCTTTCTTTCTTATCTAACAAGATTTGGCCTCAAAAATAACTAATCCTTGGCCTCTACAGCCATCTCCCTTCTCTTTTCTTGATGACCAAACCTGAGGTCTCAACCAATTTTTTCTCTCAGAAAGCAAGAATAGGCCGAGAAGTACACAAGCAACTAAGTCCTTCATGCCTTCCATAGCGTTCCTTGTTGGTCAGCTTCTCTACCCTTCTTTCTTGCCTCCTCCCTCCTTCCCCCTGGCCAGAGCCAGACCTCTGGCCTATTGCTCCCAGTCTTCTTATCTAGCCTAGTTCTGGCCTCTTCTAGCCCATCCTTTAGGCTTTTGGGAAGGTTCCTGTGCTGAAGTTCCATCAAGCAAGGTCAACCAGAATTGGCACCTTCCGAGATCTGTTTGCCTGCTAGATAACATGGGATTTCTGTTGTTCTAGCAACCAGTTCTGGTGAAGTTAAAAAATTAAAAGTGAGTCATGGAATACTGACAGATGACCCTACGTCACTTTTTAAAAAATGTAATGTTTAATAAATAAAAGTGGCAATTCAGTGAACTGGACAGGCACTCCAATGTTTGCAGCAGCTCAGGGAGAGGTATTTCTTTCTAAGAATTGTGATGAGCTGATTACATTATTTAACAGGGTGTATGAAAAGAGAGCGGGGTTTGCCACCCATACCAATTTTAATATATATATATTTTTTTGTTGGCGATCATGGAGAACACTGGACCACACAACTGTTTTTGCATAGTTCTTAGAACATTATAGCAAATGCATAACATCTAGAAGATACTGCATATTATCTCAGCCACAGCTCCCAACGTCTTTGCTCAATAAACAAGGGTAAAACTAAAAATAATGGATAGAAAACCCTTTATTGTTACTTATACCTCTCAAGTGACCTCATTATGAAGAATGTTCCTCATTTTGA
Organism: Protopterus annectens; assembly: GCF_019279795.1. Lineage (NCBI taxonomy): Eukaryota > Metazoa > Chordata > Ceratodontiformes > Protopteridae > Protopterus > Protopterus annectens. The sequence continues at coordinate 1,412,729,419 of NC_056743.1, forward strand.
GCCTTAAAAAGTCTATAGTGCTCACTGTTCCACATTCATTGTTAAGAATCTTTCTAATTAATGTCATGAACAACCGGGTTATATGCTCAGCAAATTGAAAAGCTTTTCACTTTCATTCATATTTAGTGGCAGCAACAGTTTCAGGTGATAATGGAGAACACTGGATTTTGCGTAACTGCATCAGTCAGCATTCAGGATTTGGACTTACACACGATCCAGTGTTCTCTATTATCACCTTTTTGTTTTTCCAGGGACTTTACTTTTCAGACATGGTCATTTGGAGAAACATTTCAGTGGGTTGGGTGTCAGACAGCACTTTGAGGCAATTACAGGTGACATAGAAGAATCTGATCACAAAACTAAGATTGATGGGAATGTGGTACTAAGAATGAGATTGAGATCTTAGAGAATTCCTGATGTTCATCGTGTTTCACTGTTGCAGTCATGACTGTAGGGTTCTCCCCTGCCGGCAGGCAGTCCTCGGTCGGCCAGAATCCCAAAGTCTGGGTCCGGCGTCGGCTGTTCAGCCATGCTCCCTGACGTCAGAGCGCCAGGAGTACAAAGCTGACAGCCGACGCCATGTTCTCCAGTCTTTCTTGCCATGTGGTGATAGCATTTCGCATTTGCCGGTCGGCTGACTCCTGACAATTTTTGCTAAACGTACTTCAGTCCGAAGACTTTCTTCTCCTACTCAAAGCTAAGTACCCGTTGAAGCTTTTTCTTGCTCCAGTCCGATGTCAGAAAAAGTTAATAATTGTATTTCATGTGGGAAGCAAATACCTCATAAGGATTTTCATTCTTACTGTATTCCTTGCTTAGACCCTGACCACGACGTAGCTAGTTGTCAGTTTTGTGCTAGATTCAATCAACGTACGATTAAACGAAGGTACGATTTTACATTTCATTACTTCGGTAGGTGTTTTAATTACAAAATGTCGTCGGATTCGGTTCCGGCTACCGGAGTTCACAAACGACGCAAGGATAAAGACAGGCCTCCGAGGTCCAAATCGGACGATATTGCACAAGCAGAGCCAGCTTCAGGTTCGGCCGTCACCAGTGAGGCACATTTGCAGCCCCTGTCGTCGGCCATTTCGGAACCAATAGCCGAAACGGACTCCCACGAGGAGCCAACTAGGCCTTTGAATATTTCTGTTGCAGGACCTTCGGACAATGCTCCTTCGGATGGGTCTGGAGCCGCTGTGCAGGTACCGGCTTCCGAAGGGGTTTTCAGGCCTACTCAGCTTCTAATAAAGGCAAAGCCAGAGACAAAGGCAAAGACTCCTTCCAAATCAAAGACTACAGCTCAGGCCTCTTCTGATCCGGCACCCAAGTCTCAGAAACAGTTACTTAAGATGGCGGAGGACTTACTTACTATGATTAGGGTTTCACATCCCCCTCCAGATAAAGGCCAAGGCAGGAAGTGTATTATGACTCCTCTGATCAGGCTTCTGTTTCTTCAGTTTCTTCTTCTGACCAGGAATATTCTTTCCCCCCTTATGAGGATTCTGATGCTGAGGAATCCATTCCTTCAGCTTCTCCCTTTGAGGATTTCTCTTTTGGGGAAACTTTACATGAAATGAGGGAACATTTTCACTGGGAAGAACAGGAGTACTCGGAATCTAAGAAAAGACTTAGGGATTTTCTTCTTTTTCCCCAACATAGACCCCTGGCTATCCCTCCTATTTTGGATATTGTGGATGATGCTTTTTTGGAGGCTAACTTAACTCCGGACTCTTTTCATCCAGCTCCTTTTAAGCCAGACAGATATTATAGGGTTCCTGATTCCCACCAGATTTTATACAAGAATACTACTGCTGATCCTGAAACCATTTCTCAGGGTCCTAAGGGGGTTAAGGCCGCTACTGCTAAAAACCCCATTCCCACTGAGAAGGATTCCAGATCTTTAGAAAGATGGGGCAAAAAAGTGTACACTTCTGCTACTTTATCTATTAGGGCTTTAAACTGTCAATTTCATATGCTGAAATAACAGCAATTTCTTCTATCTGTTTTGAAACAAAAGCTAACTTCCATTTCTGCCTGTGCAGATGATAAGGAATTACATGACTTAATGCATGCCACTGAACAAGTTGGGAAGCATGGTTTACATTGTGGATTTGATGCCTTGGAGGCTTCTTGCAGGGCTGCTGCCTCTGGTACAGTCATTAGAAGGCATGCTTGGTTAAAGGAACAAAACTTGCCAGATCAAGTAAAAGCTAAGTTATTGGATGCTCCTGTTGAGCATAATGTTTTGTTTGGACCTAAGGCTGAAGAGGTGATAAAGAAGATGGAGGACAAGGCAAAATCCATGCAAACGGTTAAAGATTTCTTACAAGTACAGCCACCCAGATTTAGTAGGAATTGGCCTACAAAAAATTGTTCCTTTCCCAATTCAGACAGGCCTCAGAGGGGTAGTTACAGACGCTCCCGTGGAAGGCCTCAAACGCAAGCCTCTTATAGACCAAGACAGTGGGCTGCTTCCACCCCTAGGAGGAGAGGACAGGTCGCAAGCTCATAGAAAACAGGCTCAATGACTCCCTCTGTTGGGCTGCAGGAACTTCTTGCCTGGAAGCCCCACTCGGAGGAAAACTCTCTCTTTTTCATATAAATTGGACTCATATAACCCAAGACAAGTGGGTTCTGGATGTGGTTTCAAGAGGTTACAAATTCCATTTTCATACCCTACCAAGACCAAGCGGATGGCCGGATCTTTCAAAACATCAATGGTTAGAGGCCTTAAACCAGGTGGAAGCTCTCTTGGCTATGAAAGCCATATAACTGGTTCCTCATTCAGAGATGGGACAAGGTTTTTACTCAAGGCTTTTTCTAGTGCCCAGAAAGCAAAATTCATGGAGACCCATTCTGGATCTGTCAGTCTTGAACACTTTTCTCGAGATACCAAAATTCAAGATGCTTACTCTTCAGCAACTACTTCCAATGCTGACCAAAAATGCATGGATGGTAACTTTGGATTTAAAGGCGGCATATTTACACATTCACATCAGGCAGGAATGCAGAAAATACCTCAGGTTCAAGGCCGGATCGAGGCACTATCAATTCTCTGCGCTGCCTTTTGGATTGTCTACTGCGCCCAGGGTCTTCACCAAATGCCTGGCTCCAGTAGTAGCTTATTGCAGACTCAAGGGAATTCAGATTTACCCCTATCTGGACGATTGTCTAATTCAGACAGACAGCAAGGATGTCTTACTCCAGCATCTAGAATTTGTTCAGAAACTTCTCAAGTTCCTGGGATTCTCTGTAAACAGAAAAAAGTCAAATTTGACACCCTCACAACAGATAACTTTTCTGGGTGCTCTTCTAAACACCACAACCCAGATGGCATTTCTGACATCCGAAAAACAATTACAGCTGGCTTCAACTTTCAAAACCTTGGCAACTTTAACTCAGCTTTCTACAAGAAAATACCTGCAGGCTTTGGGCTACATGGCCTCCTGCATCCTTCTCGTACCATATGCAAAACTACATATGAGGAAAATTCAGTGGTACCAAAAAAGTGTATGGTCTCAGCATTGCCACAGTTTAGACATACAGATCACCATCCTGCCTTGTCTCCAAAAGGAATTCCATTGGTGATCCAAGACATGTACTCTAAACATCGGAAAACCCTTCAGTCTGCCTCCAGCCACTCAGATACTAACCACGGACACTTCAGATTATGCATGGGGAGCCCATTTTCAGGGCAACTGTCTGCAGGGCCTTTGGACAAGGGATCAGAAGCTCCTGCATATCAATTTAAAGGAAATGTTAGCCATACAGAACGCTCTATTGACTTTCAGGAATCTTCTACAACCAGGACAGCTACTGATACAGACAGACAACACCACAGTTATGTGGTACATAAACAAGCAAGGGGGATCTCATTCCTATCCCCTTTGCAGACTAGCCATGAATCTATGGAACACAGCTCTAGCTTGCAAACTGGACCTTCAAGCTCAGTTTCTACCAGGGAAGCAAAACTTCCTGGCAGACAGTCTGAGCAGAAACCTGTCGGATCCACACGAATGGATGCTGGACACCAAAATATTCAGGATGATTACAGCAGTCTGGGGATGTCCTCACATAGACCTCTTTGCATCCCACCTCACTCATCAACTACAGATTTTTTGCACCAGGACTTTCCACAAACTAGCTTGGAAAGTGGATGCTCTATCATTCAGTTGGAGAAACCTCTCGGGGTATGCCTTCCCACCTCTACCTCTTCTTCCACGGGTGTTATTAAAGATCAAACAGGACAAGCCCAAGATGATAATTTTGCTGGCCCCAAATTGGCCTCGACAATTTTGGTACCCAACTCTGAAAAACCTTTGTCTGGAGCCCCCTTGTGTATTACCACAGACACCGAACCTTCTGTCCCAGCACCAGGGTCAGGTTCTGCACTCCCATGTCAAAACTCTCAGCCTGGCGGCCTGGTTAATCCAGGGTCTTTGATTCATTCTCTCCTACCCAAGCAGGTTATGGATGTCATTTTAGAAGCCAGACGTCCTAGCACTAGAAAATCTTATCCAGGAAAATGGAAAAGATTTTGCTCCTGGATGCAGGCTCAGGATTCAGATCCTCTTATTCCTAACATTCCTCTGATTTTACTTTACCTGACAGACCTCTTACATAAGGGTCTCTCTTCCTCTTCCATAAAGATCCATGCTTCTGCTATTTCTGCTCATTATAATACAGATCCTCCTATCTTTTCCCATCAGCTCATGAGACAGTTTCTCAGAGGAGCTAAGAATTTAAAGCCCCCTAGATCTCCTCCCATTCCTGCTTGGGATCTCAACTATGTTTTGGAAAAACTCACCTTACCTCCTTTTGAGTCTGCTGCCACTTCTGACATCAAGTTTATATCTTGGAAGACAGCCATTCTGTTAGCTCTGACCTCTGCCAGGATAGTTTCAGAGTTGCAAGCTCTCATGGCTGTGGAACCTTATATTATTTTTCATCAAGACAGGAAGTCTTTAAGGTCTAATCCTACTTTCATGCCTAAGGTGGTTTCCAAAGTGGCTTTAAATCAAACTATTCACTTGCCAACTTTTTCCCACAGTCTTCAAAATAAGGGGGAAAGGATCTTGCATTCCTTGGATGTGCACAGACAACTACGTTTTTACCTGGACAGAACCAAGGACATCAGGAAATCAGAGCAATTGTTTGTTTTTCTTATGCTTCAAGTTCCCAAGGTAAAGCCATTTCAAAACAGACCATTTCTAAATGGATTGCTCATGGAATCAGATTTTGTTATTCACACCATGGAAAGCAAATCCCAGGGAGTATAAGGACTCACTCTACCAGAGCTGCTGCCACTTCAGCTGCCTTCCTCAGGGGAGTTCCTACCAAAGACATTTTGGAAGCTGCAACTTGGAGTTCAGTGCATAATTTTTCCAAGCACTACAATCTACCTATTTACTCTAAGTCTAGGGCAGGCTTTGCTTCTGCTGTCTTGCAGGGCCTTTTAGCCGTCCCCTCTTCTTTATGACCACCTCCCTTTTATTCTGCTTTGGGATTCAACCCTACAGTCATGACTGCAACAGTGAAACATGTTGAACATAGTACAGTTGTGTACACTTACCATAAATGTAGATGTTCGAGTGTCTTCACTGTTGCAGTTTGGGTTTCCCTCCCTCCTGTCCCCTCTTATTTTTTCTTTTGTGTGGTTCCCTTCTTCACCCTTCTTTTGAGGTGTATTTGCAAAGGGTATGGGATCTTACTCATTTTGGAGCACCTAACATCTGGGGCAAGAAAAACTGGAGAACATGGCGTTGGCTGTCAGCTTTGTACTCCTGGCACTCTGACGTCAGGGAGCATGGCTGAACAGCTGATGCCGGACCCAGACTTTGGGATTCTGGCCGACCGAGGACTACCTGCCGGCAGGGGAGAACCCTACAGTCATGACTACAACAGTGAAGACACTCGAACATCTACATTTATGGTAAGTGTACACAACTGTACTTTTCTCCTAGGTACAATGGTCTCAGAATTGATATATATAAGTAGCAAGGCTATCTGTGTATTTGTTGGGGGGATACTTGTCTCATCTGGGGGATAACAGAAATACAAAGTGTAGTGGAAAGCCTCCCTGCAAAAATGGTTTAAAAGCGGCATAGCAAGTTTCAGTTTTCAATGTTCGAGTGTGCAGTCACTGTTGAGAGATCTAATTTTGTAGAGTTGATCAGTTACATTTCAGACTTTTGTAATAGAGCCCGATGGGTCCTGTATTACTTTTGTGTTGATCATGTTATTGGCCCATATCAATATGTAAAACCACACAGGCACTTTTTGTGACCAGCTTGCATAAGTATTGATATGAAGTTGTTCTATCTCACCGTTCATTCTTTACTGATGGGTTCGGAGCCGAGGCCAACTGCAAAAGCTCAAGGTCTTCAACCAGCTCGAGGCCAGCTCCCTATCCCATGATGCACCCTGATCTTCTCCCAGGTCTCGTTTGCTGCTGCAACTTGATCAGGCATTCACTAGCTCTGGCCAGTGAATACTTTTCTTCTTCAATATATCATAGCTTTAGTTTTTGGCAAAACTTTACTAGATTACATTATTAGTAGTTAGAGTGTGTAGGCTTGTGCTTGTAGTTACATTTGAATTAGATATTTAGTCTTTAAGGCCGTTTTTGTGGTTAGGCCTTCTATTCTCTCTTGACTTAGCATAATTAGTGTGTTTAAGAGGAATTCGTGGCCACGTTTTTCTTTTAGGCCCTTTAATTCTTCTTTCTATTAGTTTGAAGTGTGCGTTAGTTCTTTCGTAGAGCATATAGATAGATATAGCATAATTAGTGTGTTTAATAGTGCTAGCCCGTAGTTTCTCATAGGGCACAGAGGTTCTTCTCTATTAGAGTGTGTGTGTAGCTCTTTCTTTTTTACAGAGCGTATACTTACTTTTTCCTCCTATTTAGTAAAGTAGTGGCCGTATTTTTAGGCAGTTAGGTTTATATTTCTTACTAGTGTTAGCATGGTGTGTTAGAGTGCAATTGCAGCCCTTCTTTTTACACAGGGCGTATAAATAATTTGTGTTTTTTTTTTTGTTTGTTTTTTAATTAGTTTAAGCCCCTTTATTACAAGGCTTGAATAGTTGTTGTGTGAATTGCTTGAGGAAGATGTCACACCAGGAGAAAGAGAAAGCCAAGTCTGGCTTTAAGAAGTGCCCTAGATGTGGGCAAAAGATGTCCATAACAGATGGACATATTGAATGTGTTTACTGTTTAGGTGAAATTCACCTGCAAGAAAGCTGCTCTATATGCCACTCCTTCAGCTCAAGAGTGTTGCATGAGAGGAAGAGAAAGTTGATGGATAAGGGTCTACTTAAATCATCTTTTCAGGAATTCTTGGATAAGCCAGACAAACACTCAGATAAGACGGAGCCATCAAAATCTCCATCTACATCAAAGTCAGCTTCCAGTAAAGCATCAACATCAGTTCCACAGCCTTCGGAACCGACTGTCGTTATGGTTTGGAGCCGGTCCCTGACCTTGGAGCCGGTATCTCCAACCTTAAAGTTTCCTATACTACAATCTGTGACCTTGTCACATTCCTCACGGGCCTCAAGTAGACTGTCTGATCTGGGTGTGGACTGTGTGGTGAAGAAGCTTCTACAGATACTGGCTTTAGCAAAAATTTTATCACCACCAACCCAGGGGGCTTCAGAGCTGATCTTAGCTCCTCCAACATCTTCTGTTCCTCCTCTAACCTGCATGGACGTTTCGGAGTCGGAGACCGCGGAACTGATGATCGTGGACCCCTCAGGTCCAACACCTTCTTTAGGTTTGTCTGCCCCGACTGCCCAGATACCCTTGGCGGTGACTGAGGAATCTCGGGGCCAACACTCACCGGTCGGGTTTGGGGAGGATAGTTGGACTGACTTGTCGGTGCCAACTTTACCTTTCGGGGCCTCGGCTCGGGTGAGCACGGCTCAAACCTGTGGCTGCGAGCCCTCTGTACCGGCACAGACAATTTCCATCGGATCTTCAGATCCGAGGGATTCTTCTCGTCAGGACCGAGGGGCCTTCGAAGCTATGAGGAGAGCTTTGTCCCCCCAACAACCACTCCATCAGTTCGAGCAGCTCCCTCCCTGAAAGCACCAGTGTCTGCCTCTTCATCACATGCTCCTTTGAAGCGTAGATATCCTGAGCCTCAGGAATCTCCATTGGGTGAGCCATGTTCTTCCGAGACCTCTCCAGAAGCCCCCACTGAAGAAGTGCCTAGGAAGAGACTCTGCAAGAGGAAGCATTTGGACTCCCCACAGGAGTCAGTCACTTCGGATATTGATTTAGATGAGTCAGAAGGGTCCCCACGGACCCCCCCAGAAGATATCTCCTTTGCAGATATCTTAGAGATTCTTAAACAGAGGGGTGGCTGGAAATCCCTTAACCCTTCTGATGATGAGTCAGTTATCCTGAAGGCTTTCGGATCTCAACCCTACACCTCTTGGGTGTCTCCACCCTTCGATGAGTTGCTGGAATTACTCACTTGAAGGGTGTGGGAGTCCCCAGACACCAAGGAGCTTGTCCCTAGGAGGACTAACAAATGTATTATCAGTTCACAAGACAGACTTTACCTTACCAAAGGAGTACCGGTTGATGCTATGGTGGTGGCGGCAGCTACAAGAAGAAATTATCGGAGACTTCTTCTTTTGTTCATCCTCTTAATAGGGAATCTAGGGTTATGGACAGATACAGGAAGCGTATGTTCAGTTTAGCGGCCGTTGTCCTTTGATCGCTGAAGTACCTTACACATTTTACCAGCTTGCAAAGGGATCTCCTGTATGAGCTAGGAGACACCCTACAGGATTCACTAGCTGCGGGAGTTTCGGATAAAATAACTTCCCAGCTCTCCACTCTTAATTCGATAGTGAACTCTTCCATGCGTCTGTTGTCTAATGCAGCTGATGGTACGAGCAGGGCAGCGGGTACAGGAATCGCTCTCAGGAGACATTCCTGAATGCGCTTATGTTCCTTTGTGGAACCCTTTAAGTCTTCCTTCATTAACACCCCTTTGACGGTTCGTCGCTGTTCAGAGCTAAGGTTAAGGAAACTCTTATCAGGAGTGAAAAAGACGGAAAGATCTTGTCTGCCGTCAGTGTACGTTTTTCTACCCCGACCCGACCTTACCCCAAAGGGAGGGGAGGTGGAAAGATATGGTTTCGGAAGTCTCAAGGATCGTTCCAAAACACTGATGGTGACACCCCGTCTCGAGGCAGAGGAGGGGGTAATAATGGAAAATGCCGTCCACGTGGCAGAGGGGGTCCGCAGAACTAGGGCGACAAAGAGCAGTTCTTTGCCAAGCCCTATCAGCCCTGAGAGGAGGCCCGACTGTCCATCTCTGGAGGCAGTCGGGGATGCCTATCTTTGTACCTAGACGCCTGGCTAAAAATAACAAAGGATAGCTGGGTACAAAGCATAATATCCAGAGGATACTCTATTCCCTTTGCCACTCCACCCCCTCTAATAAAGAAAATCCCAGACATTCCACCCAGTCACAGGGACCTAGCTGCCTTAGAGGACCAAAGGTTGCTGGACAAAAGAGTCATCCTGCCAGTCCCAGCAGACCAAAGAGGATCTGGAACTTACTCAAGATTCTTTTTAGTTCCAAAGAAAACAGGGGACTGGAGACCTATTCTGGACCTAAGCAGACTAAACAAGTCAGTGAAAAAGACAAAGTTCCGGATGGTCACGCTTCAGTCAATACTTCCCTTTCTAGGGAAAGACAATTGGATGTGCTCTATAGATCTTCAGGATGCTTACTATCACATAAAAATGGACAGACCATCCAGGGATCATCTATGCTTCCAGCTGGGAGCCAGCCATTATCAATTTCGCGCTCTGCCCTTTGGTCTCACTACAGCCCCCAGAGTGTTCACCAAATGTATGGCAGTAGTCACCGCTCACCTGAGACGGCTGGGATTCCAGGTGTTTCCATATCTAGATGACTGGCTCCTCACTGCCACCACCAAGCATCAACTCATTCATGCGAGGGACACAACCTTACACCTACGCAATCAACTGGGGATTACCATCAACTCAGAAAAATCTGCCTTATCACCATTGCAACAGACCATCTTCATAGGAGCAAAACTAAACACATTTTCTATGACATTAAGTTTGTCTCCAGAAAGAATGTCTCTTTTACGAGAATAAGTATCAGACCTGCTTCCGAGAAAAAAAGCCCCAGTCTCAATGGTACTCAAATTGCTAGGATCGATGGCAGCAGCAATCATTGCCATTTCCCTCACATGAATGCATATGTGAATTCTACAATGGTTCCTATTCTCTCAGTGGTCCTTTCAGGAACTTCCAGTGTCACATCAAATTGTCATAACAAATGCGTGCAAGAAGGACCTTCAGTGGTGGCTGACGTCTCAACGTGTATCTCAGGGACGTCCATTCGTTCTTCCCGATCCCATAGCCACGGTGACCATGGACACTCCCTTGATTGGGTGGGGGGGGGCATTTTCAGGGAAGAACAGTCCAAGGCACGTGGAAGAAACACAAGGATCATCTGCAAATAAATGTCCTGGAGATGAGAGCGGTACTTCTAGCGTTGCAGTCCTTTCAAGACTCTCTACTTCTGGGAACAATTGCAATTCAGATAGACAACATGTCAGTGGTCTGGTACATCAACAAACGAGGAGGAATCAAATTTTATCCCCTGTGTCAAGAGGCCATGAGAGTATGGCAGTGGGCAATCTCCTCCCAGCGCTTTCTTTTAACAGCGCACATCCCGGGGAAATCCAGTGTGATCGCAAACAAGCTGAGCAGGGCAATCTTACTGCCTCATGAGTGGTCGCTAAAGCAACAAGTAGCAGAAAGGATTTTCTGCAGGTGGGGCCAGCCTTACTGCGATCTTTTTGCAACCCCAACAAACACAAAATGCAGCAGCTACTTTGCCCTAATTCTCCAGCCGGGGGAAGCACCAAGGGATGCACTGGTGCACAATTGGCCCCTGAGTCTCCTTTATGCATTTCCCTCCTTCCCTCTGATTCCCAAGGTATTACAGAAAGCAAAACTACTGGGAAGGAGAATAATACTAATAGCCCCTTACTGGCCTCGGCAAATTTAGTTTCCCTTCCTCCAGCCTCATCTTTTAGAAGAACCGTGGATCCTGGACCTAGTTCCGGATCTGTTGACCCATTCATCAAGGGCTCTTCATCCTTCACTTCATTCCCTCAAACTGACAGCTTGGCTGCTCCAATTCCCACAATAGCCAGAATTTACAACCTTTCAGCTGAGGCCCAGCATATTATAACATCCTGTCATAAATCATCTACCAGAAAGTTTTATCTTAGCAAATGGAAGAGATTTTCTTTCTGGGCATCTCAAAATGATGTTGTTCCTTACCTAGCTCTGATCCCATCTATATTGGAATTCCTAACTAAACTTTTCAACAAAGGAGCGGCTGCAGCTACCATCAGAGTTCAATTAGCAGCAATATCAAATTTTCATTTTGGTTTACAGTGCTCTAATGTCATGTCGCATCAACCTGCTAAAGCCTTTCTTAAAGGTGCCATTCATTTGAGGCCACCAATCGGTGCTACAGTCATGCCATGGAATCTAAATATTGTTCTATCCAGAATCATACTACCCCCTTTTGAACAAGCCTTGTCCTGTTCTTTGAAATTCCTTTCATGGAAGACTATTTTTCTGATAGCCATTACTTCTGCTCGGCAGATATCTGAGCTGCAAGCCCTAACCATCAAACCTCCTTATCTGATTTTCCATAATGACAGAATTTCGCTTAGAACTAATCTATCTTTTTACCAAAAGTTTGTTCAGAGATAAATCGTAACCAATCTATTGAGTTGCCAGTTTTCTTTCCCCAATACACAAATAGGATGGAACTCATGCTGCACAAACTTGATGTTCATAGTCAACTACGGTTTTATCTAGACAGAACGAAACAATTTAGGTCAGCGGATCAACTATTCGAAGGGTGCCTCAGTGACAAAAGCAACCTCGTCAAGGTGGCTGTCAGATTGCATTTCCTTCATTTATATTTCACAAAGTGCCCCTTTGCAACAAAAAGTAAAGGCCCACTCTACTAGAGCTATTTCAACCTCATTAGCCTTTTCTGCGAGGTTACCATTAGACTCTATTTGTGCAGCAGCTACCTGGTCAACACCTCATACCTTTATCACTCATTACAAAGTAGACAAGGCCTCCAGAGACAGGGCCTCCTTTGGTTCCACAGTTCTGAGGAATATACTCCCGTGAGCCACCCGAGAAGATGGTGCTTGGGACGCTACCCATCATTAAAGAATGAACGGTGAGATAGAATAACTTCACATGAAGAAGTTATGTACTCACCATAATGTTCCATGTGAGTTGTTCATCTCGCTTTCATTCTTACGTCCCACCCTCCAACCCCCATCCAGTCTACTTGTGGTCCGTCCGTATAGAGTGCTTTGTCTCTTATCCAACTCTCTGAGTGGCATATTTATACTACTAAGTAGTCACTCAGCAAACAAGATCTGAGGGAACATCAGGGTGCTTCATGGGATAGTGAGTTGGCCTCGAGCTGGTTGAAGACCTTGAGTTTTTGCAGTTGGCCGAGTCGGAGCCGAGGATCGGCTACGAACCCATCAATAAAGAATGAAGGCGAGATGAACAACTCACATAGAACGATGCTCATCATGTTTCACTGTTGCAGTCCTTACAAATGGGTTATCCGGCTCCCAGTAGCCCTCAGTCGGCCAGAATACCAAAGTCCTTGGTATATGACATCGGCTGCCTCCGGAATAAGTCTGACGCCAGAACGTCAGGTATAAAGGCAGGCAGCCAACGTCATTTCCTCCGTCTTTCTTGTCATGGAGCCCGAAGCAGAAGCAATTCGCACGAGTGTCGGCTGATTTCCCTCTTTTTGTATTCCGACTTCTAAAGTTGAAGACATCCTCAGATAAGTACCCTGTTGGGGACCCTTTTTTCTTGCTTTAACGAATGTCCGAGAAAATTAATAACTGTCTTGGCTGTGGAAAACAGATTCCGCATTGTGAATTTCATTCTTACTGTATTACTTGTTTGGGCCTTGAGCATGACGTCCCAAATTGTGATCTCTGTGCTTTTTTCAACCCGCGTACCGTACAACATAGAGCTAGGATTTTGTAAGCACTTCGGAGTTTGGCCTGAGTTTGTTGGTATGGCGTCTTCTGGTTTCCCAACTTTGGATGTGCCTAAGAAGTGCAAGGATAAGGACCGCAACAGGCCTAGGGTTAAATTAACCAACGACATCCCTGTTAAGTTGGTTGTCGGTCCAGCGGCAGCTAGTGAGGCGTCTTCCTTGCCCCCCAGTCTGCAGACGTTCAGCAGCAGGCATCTTCGGAGGCCTTTCCTGAGTCCTCCTTTTTTCAGGCTTCTACCTTGCCTTCAGACCCTCCGCCAGTCGTCGCCTCTGATGGATCTGGAGCCACTAGGCAGGCGCCGGCTCCTGAGGCCTCTTTCTCCGTTCAGAGACCAGATCCAAGCTGGCGACCTCGGCCCACATTTCTGCAGTGGCAAGGCCTCCTTAGTCCCTCCGGCTTTCTAGTAAGCTTCTCTGCAGAAAGTCTACTACTAAACAGGTGTCGGCCTCCCCTCAATTACCTCAGGCTTAGATGGTTAAGATGACTAGTGATCTTTTAACTCTTATCAAGGGCTCTCAACCTCCTCCTTCTAAGAGGGCTAGGGAATCGTCCCCAGATGCTTTGTCTGCCTCAGACTCAGAAGTTTCTAGCAACTCTGCTGATGAAGAAGGACATTCTCAGCTTTTTTCTGGTTTTGAGGATTCTGATGCTGAAGACTTCATCCCTTCTGCCCCGAAGATTTCTCTTCTGGGGATACTCTGAATACCCTCAGGGAGCATTTTAGATGGGAAAGTCAAGATTTCCCTCAATCTAAGAAGCAAATTAGGGAGTTCTTGGATTTGCCTCAGCATAAGCCTTTGGCTGTTCCTCTGGTTTTGGAAATTGTTGATAATGTTTTCATGGAGAATTCTTTGACACCTAAATCTGTTGCTCCTGCTCCCAAAAATCCTGACAGGTATTATAGAGTTCCTGATTCTCATCAGTTCCTTTTCAAGAATCCTACTGCTGATCCAGAGACTATTTCTCAGGGCCCTAAAGGTGTTAAAGCCATGGTTGCTAAAAATCCTGTTCCTTCTTACAGGGAATCTAGGGCATTAGATAGGTGGGGTAAAAAGGTTTATACTTCTTCCACCCTGGCTATTAGGTCTGTTAATTGTCTCTTTCATATGCTTAAGTATCAGCAGCATACTTTGGAGGCTATCAAGGCTAAAATTACTGGTGTTCCTACACTGATGGAGAATAAGGATATGCAAGACTTATTGAATTCCGCCACTCTGGTTACTAAACATTCACTACATTGTGGTTTTGACACTTTGGAGGCTTCTTGCAGAACAGCGCCACTGGTTCTGTTACCAGAAGACATGCTTGGCTCAGGGAACAGCCCCTTTCTGAACCTGTAAAGTCTAAATTACTGGACGTGCCTTTGCATAAGGACAATCTTTTTGGAAGCAAAGCAGAAGAGGTGTTGAAGAAACTGGAGGATAAGGCTAAATCTATGCAAACTGTTAAGGACTTTCTGCAAGCTCAGCCTCCTCGTTTTAGCAGGCATTACCCTTCTAAGAGTTGGACTTTTCCTGACCCTGGTAAACAGGGTCGTACTAGATTCAGAGGCTACAGGTCTTCCAGGGGACAGACTTCCACCCCTCATAAGGCTAAACACTGAGAGGCTGCATCTTCTAAACCTGGGAGTTCGAAGCAGACTTCCCAAAGCAAACATTCTCAATGACTCTGGCTTTCCCCTGCTTGCCTTTGCGGGCCCAGGGTTTCCTTTGGGGGGAAGGTTAGCCATTTTTGCAGATGTCTGGCACACTATCACGAATGACAAATGGGTGCTAAAAATAGTATCCCAAGGCTACATATTCTCCTTTCACACCTTCCCGGTCCTCCAAGGATACCCAGATATTCCCCCACTTCAAACGGCAGAAGCAGAAAAACAAGTTTCTTCCTTGCTAAACTTGGGAGCAATAGAGCCAGTTCCTGCACTACAGTTAGGCCAGGGTTTTTACTCAAGACTTTTCCAGGTTCCCAAAAAAGGGGGCACCTGGTGCCCTGTTCTGGATTTGTCCATTCTAAACACTTTTCTGGTGATTCCCAAATTCAAGATGCTCCCCCTTCAGCAGTTGCTGCCACTGCTGGCCAAGGATTCCTGGCTGGTGACCTTGGACGTAAAAGAAGATTACTTGCACATCCCTATAAGAGAAAGCTGCAGGCGGTTCCTTCGTTTCAGAGAGGGGAACAGGCACTTCCAATTCTCTGCACTGCCCTTTGGCTTATCTACTGCTCCCAGAGGTTTTACAAAATGTCTAGCTCCAGTCATTGCCTTTTGCAGGCAAAGGAACATTCAAATTTACCCTTACTTGGACAATTGCCTTATTCAAGCAAACTCTCCAGAGCAACTTCTAAAGGATTTGGACTTTGTAAAGAACCTTCTCACCTCATTGGGCTACACAATCAACAAAAAGAAGTCAAAATTGGTACCCACCAGGGAGATTGTATTCCTGGGAGTGAGTCTGAACACAGCCGCCCAGATGGTATCCCTCCCTCAAGAGAAACAGATGGATCTTTTGAATTACTTCAAGGACTTGGCAAGCATGACCCAGCTCTCTGCAAGACAATTCCTGTAAGCCCTGAGGTTCATGGTTTCATGTATTCTAATGATTCCATATGCAAGACTGCATATGAGGAAAATACAATGGTACCTCAAAAACCTTTGGTGTTAACACACTCAGGATTTAGACTTGATTCTTCCTCTGGTTCCCTGCCTGCAAACGGAGTTCCTTTGGTGGGCAATGGCCTGTTCACAGAACAAAGGCCTACCTTTCTGCCCACCTCCTGCCAGCCAGACTCTCACCACGGATGCCTCGAACTACGCTTGGGGAGCACATCTAGAGGGAACTTGGACCTATCAACAAGCTCAACTGCACATAACTCTGAAGGAAGTGATGGCAGTTCAGCAGGCTTTGATGGCTTTCAAGCATCTTCTCTCTCCTGGTACTCTTCTAGTCAGGACAGATAACACTACAATCATGTGGTACATCAACAAGCAGGGAGGGACTCACTCTTACCCCCTGTGCAGACAAAGCATGAGACTATGGTCCATGGCAGCTTCTTTGGGCATACATCTGATAGCCCAGTTTATTCCAGGAAGGCTCAACACATTGGCAGACCAATTGAGCAGGCAGGTCCTGGATCCTCACGAGTGGCAACTAAACAAGACCATCTTCCATCGCATCATTCAGTGTTGGGGCACTCCTCAGGTGGATCTCTTTGCTTTTCCGACCAACCACCTTCTTCAACCTTTTGCACCCGGGATCATCACAACCAAGCTTGGAAAGTGGATGCTCTGTCCTTCCACTGGACACAGCTATCGAGCTATGCATTCCCTCCTCTGCCTCTTCTTCCCAGAGTACTGTTAAACTTAAGGGACGAAAAACCAAGGGCCATCATCATAGCTCCAGACTGGCCCAGGCAGCATTGGTATCCACTTCTTCGCAGTCTTTCCCAGTCTCAGTCTTGGCATCTTCCCCTGATACCAAATCTCTTGATTCAGGACGGAGGAAAGATTTTGCATCCTCACCTTCAGACTCTGCATTTGGCTGCCTGGCTCATAATTTAGACCTTTCTCAACAGGTAGTTGAGGTCCTTCGTGAGGCCAGGAGGCCTAGTACTAGGAAATCTTATGCAGATAAGTGGAAAAGATTCTCCATTTGGATGCAGACTAGAGGAGAAGACCCATCTCAACCTACTCTTCCTCTAATTCTTGATTACCTGGCAGGTTTACGTAATGGTGGACTTTCCTTCTCTTCTATCAAGATTCATGCTTCAGCTATTTCTGCTCACTGTTACTTTGAACAACCCATTTTCTCTCATCCCCTGTTGAAACAGTTCCTCAGGGGAGTTAGCAATTTAAAGCCTGCCAGAAGGGCACCTACTCCAGCTTGGGATCTTAATTTTGTGCTTGAGAAACTTACTCTGCCTCCTTTTGAGCCTGCTGCATCAGCAGATTTGAAGTTTCTCTCCCGGAAAACTGCATTTCTTTTGGCCATTACTTCAGCTAGAAGAGTGTCTGAGCTGCATGCCTTAATGGCAGTAGAGCCTTTTATCACTTTCCATATGGATCTGGTTTCTCTTCGGACTAATCCTTCTTTTATGCCTAAGGTGGTTTCTAGCCTGACTATTAACCAGTCTATCCACCTGCCTACCTTCTTTCTTAATCCTCAGAATAGAGGAGAAAGGTTGCTACATTCTCTGGATGTGCATAGGCAACTTAGGATGTTAAGTTGTCAATCTCGCCTTCATTCTTGCTGGATGGGTTCGGAGCCGATCCTCGGCTCATTTCACTGCTAAGCTCGAGAGTCACTTTTACCAGCTCGAGGCAGCCCCATATCCCATGATGCAAGGCGGTAATTACCCAGATCTCGTTTGCCGCTTCGCTAATGAGGTCATCCTTTTTACCAGCTCCTGGTAAGTGATTTTTCATTGCTCTTTGTGAAAGATTTAGGTATCCCAATACCCTAAAATTTTATTCTTTATAGTTTTTTAGTGAACCTTATTCATTTATCTCCATACCCATTTCCCTTTAGTTCCCTTATTCATAGTTTCTGTGTTTTGGGCCTTAGGCCTTACCCACCCTCACAGTTCCTGTCAGGATTTTCCTTAGGTGTGTGGGTGTTGTGTCTCACTGTTCTAATTTTTAGTTATTAGTGTCTTTTTTTGGTCTGATTGGTGTGTGTGTGTATTAGGACTCAGACATGTCCAAAGATACTAGGGTCTCAGGTTTCAAGAAGTGTGACTCGTGCTGTCAGAAGATGTCTCTGACAGACGGTCACACTTCTTGTATTTATTGCCTGGGACCCCTACACCTGCAAGACTCCTGTGCTATCTGTCATTCTTTCAGCCAGAGAGTCCTGCAGGAACGTAGAAATAAGTTGATCCTCAGGGTTTTCTTAAGCCTGAGAGCTCCCGGCTAAGGTCGGCTCGAAGCCCTCAAGCCTCCCAAGACCCAGACTTTGGTGTCCAAGTCTTTGGTCTTGGTTCCGACTCCGGAGTCGACATCGGCTCCATCCGGGCCGATCCTTCCTGTTGGAAGCTTCAGTACCGGTGCCGTTGGCACCGATACCTGGCCGGCACCTGTGTCGGCTCCGGCTGGAGCCGACACCCTAGTCGGCATGTCGGCTCGGCTGGAGCCGAGATATCTTTGTCTCCGGAGCCGACAAGTTGTCGGCTCGCCTGGGCTGAGCGTTCTTCGGCTCCGATGGCTCCGTCGAAAAGAGGTCTAGATCTCCTTCATTGGAATCTATACACTCGGCTCCAGCCTCCCCTTGCTTTCGGACCGAGCCATCGGAGCTGATCATCGAGGTCTTCCAGGCTCTCAGACCATGACTTAGAGAGTGGTGAGTAGGCTATTAAAATCACAGGCACTAGCCCAGATGCTCCATAGCCCGTCTCAACAGGCGACCGCTATTCTACACCCTCCTGAAATTCCTCCTTGACCCTCCTACAGAGTTGGGCGGATATTATTGGTACCGTGACTGTTGCTGCTTGGGCCGATACCACACCTTTCGGCTCCGTCGTCCTCGACTCCTATCTCCTCCTTGCGACCTTCCTTGGAGGGATCCGGGCATCAGGCTTCCCTGGTTGGTTCCGAGGGGACGAGTGGCATCGGACCCTTGTCCAACCCGTTCTCCCTCTCGGAGCTTGGCTTTGGTGAGCTCGGCCCGACATCTGCTTGAGCCTTCCCTTCGGTGGGACCAGGGATCCCTGTTTCTTCGAGCGGGATCTCTCGGCCCTCCCTGGGAGGGGAGCCGTCGAGGTGATGAGGAGTGTGCTAGCCCCGGAGCTTAGTCAGCAGTCGGTTCCTTTAACTCCTCCCTCTATGGTGCCTGTAGATGCCTCTTCCCGCTCTCTTGCTCCCGGACCCAGAGATCCATCGCCCCAGGTCTCCCCATTGGGAAGAACTTCCTCTTCCGAGGTTTCTACTGATCCTTTAGGTGAACCCCCGCGTAAGAGGACCTGCAAGAGGAAGCACTTAGACTCCCCTGAGTCTACAACATCAGATACCGATTTAGATGAGTCAGAGGGGTCCCCAAAATCTCCCTCTCAGGATGTCTCCTTTTCAGACATCCTTGAACTCCTGAAACAGAGGGGGAACTGGCCCTCCATTAATCCCTCCGAGGATGAATCGGTATACCTGGAGGCTTTTGGATCTCGACCCTCCACCTCCTGGGTGTCTCCGCCTTTCGACCCCCTCATGGAAGTCATAGCTCGAAGGTGGGCATCTCCTGATTCGTGGAACCAGTCCCCAGGAGACCTTCAAAGTTTATCACGCCCCGCTAAAAAGCAGTTTCTTACTAAGGGTGTCCCGGTTGATGCCATGGTGGTGGCGGCCGCCACCAAAAAGGAACTTGCAGATCCTTCCGTGCCAGTCCATCCTCCTAATAAGGAATCTAGGTCCATGGACAGGTATGGCAAGCGGATGTTTTCCTCAGCGACCTTTGCTATGCGTTCGCTGCATTATTTATGTCACTTCACCAGACTTCAGAGAGACATCCTCAAAGAATTGGGTGAAGTAGTACAGGATCCGTCTGCGGCAGGGGCTCAAGAAAAGATTGCCTCTCAGCTGGGAATCCTTAATTCCATAACCAACTCCTCCATGCGACTCATTTCTTATGCAGCCGATGGGGCGAGTAGAGCTGCAGGCACAGGAGTGGCTCTCAGATGTCAGTCCTGGATGCGGCTCTGTAATTTTGCAGACCCCTTTAAGGCGTCCTTCACAAACTCTCCCTTTGATGGGACAACATTGTTTGGCCCTCAGGTGAAGGACACTTTGACCAGGTCGCGAGCAAGACGGCAAGACTCTTTCTGCCGTAGGAGTCCGTTTCTCCACCCCTTCTAGACCTTACCCCAAAGGTCAGAAGGGAGGGAAAATGTGGTTCGAAAATCTCAGGAGTCACGCCTGACGCACGTGGTCAATTTACCCCAGAGGCAGAGGGGTAATAACAATAGACGCCGCCCTAGGGGCAGAGGAGGTCCAGAGAACCAGGGCAGCAGAGAGCCTCTCTCTGACAAGCCCTTCCAGCATCCCTGAGGTGTTGCCCGACTGTCCACCCTTGGAGGCAGTCGGGGAGATGTCGCTGTACCCAGAAGCCTGGTTTCCCTCTCTCAAGACAAATGGGTACAGTCGATCATATCCGAGGGTTACAAGATTCCTTTCGAGGAAAGCCCTTCCCTCAAAAAGGTTCCCTTCCAGGCGTTCCACCGGTCTAAGGAAATTGCAAAACTAGAGGTTTCAAAGCTTCTAACAAAGGGCCATCCAGCCAGTACCAACAGATCATTTAGAGTCCGGAATCTACTCGAGGTTCTTTTGGTCCCCAAAAGGCGGAGACTGGAGACCAATATTAGACCTCAGCAGGCTCAACAAGTCTGTCAAAAGACAAGATTCGGATGGTCACACTTCAATCGATTTTGCCTTTTCTGGGCAAAGACAACTGGATGTGCTCCATAGACCTTCAGGATCGTACTATCACATAAAATCCACAGGCGCTCCAGAGGTTTTCTCCGCTTTGGCTGGGGACCAGTCATTTTCAATTCAGAGCCCTGCCCTTTGGTCTCACTACAGCCCCAGAGTGTTCACCAAATGCATGGCAGTGGTCACGGCTCACCTGAGGCGTCAAGGATTCAGGTGTTTCCATATCTCAGCGACTGGCTCCTCTCAGCCACCACCAGGCATCAACTTCTCCAAGCCAGAGATTACACTCGTCTCTGTGGTCAGTTAGGAATTTCAACTTGAAAAGTCTTCCTTATCGCCCTGCCAATCTATTACCTTTATAGGCAAATCTAGACACTACTCGGATGTCAGCAAACCTAACAAGTCAGAGAATCCTAGATATCCAAAACCACGTTCGGCTCATCCTATCCAGCAAAAGGGTACAAGCCAGGTTGGTCCTGAAAGTGTTGGGCCTCATGGCAGCTGCCATCACACTTCTTCCTCTGGCCCGTTTTACATCGTCTCCTACAATGGATGTTGTTCACCCAATTGTCCTTCCAGCAGCTTCCCATGCGTCACAAGATCCTGGTGACACAAACCTGCAAGAACCATCTATCCTGGTGGATTTCCTCTCCTCTAGTCCATCAGGGCAGACCATTTGTTCCCCGGCCCCGGTAGCCACGGTCACTTCGGATGCCTCCCTGATCGGGTGGGCGGGGCATTATCAGGGCAGGATGGTTCATGGCACGTGGCAAGTGTTCGAATACCACCTGCACATAAATGTCCTAGAGATGAGAGCAGTGCTTTTAACGTTGCAAGCCCTCAACGACTTTCTTCCTTTAGGGACTATCGCAGTTCACACGGACAACATGTCCGTCGTGTGGTACATCAACAAGCAGGGCGGAACCAAGTCCTATCCCTTGTGTCGAGAAGCTCTCAGACTTTGGCAATGGGCGATCTCCTCTCATCGGTTTCTGGTAGCAACGCATATCCCTGGGAAAACCAACATTATAGCGGACAGATTGAGCAGAGCTATACTCATGCCTCACGAGTGGTCTCTCAAGCAATCCATAGTGGAAGAGATTTTTCAGAAGTGGGGCCGCCCATGCTGCGATCTTTTTGCTACACCTCAAAACAGCAAATGCCCAGACTTCTTCTCTCTCTTCCCATTTCCGGGCCATCCCCCCAGGGATGCTCTTACCCAAGATTGGCCCCGGGGACTCCTTTATGCTTTTCCTCCCTTTCCTTTGATACCACAAGTACTCCAGAAAGCTACCGTCTTGAGAGCCAAAATTATTCTCATTGCCCCTTACTGGCCTCAACAAATTTGGTTCCCGTTCCTTCATCGCCATCTCTTGGTGCAGCCTTGGCATCTGGACCCAGCTCCAGATCTTCTGACCCACCAGTCGGGTCAACTGCACCGGTCCGTTCCTTCCCTCAACCTCACAGCTTGGTTGCAACACTTCCTTCCTTAGCCAGGCTTCCTATGATCTCTAATCCTGTTAGAGATATCATAGTAGCTTCTCTTAAGTCCTCTACCAGTAGGATTTACTCTAGCAAGTGGAAACGCTTCTCCCTTGGGCAAAATCTAAGAACATAGACCCCTTTACTGCCCCTATTCAGTCGGTCTTGGATTTTCTAGCGGAAATTTTTCACTCAGGTTCTTCGTCTTCCACAGTCAAAGTTCAGTTGGCAGCAATCTCGAACTTCCATGTCGGGTTTGCAGACCACAACATTATGTCCCACAAACTTTGTAAAGCCTTTCTCAAAGGAGTGTTCCTTCTTAAACCCCCTGTTAGGGATCCTCCACCACAGTGGGACCTAAATTTAGTACTGACATCCTTGATACTTCCCCCTTTTGAACCGGCTGCTTCATGTTCATTAAAGTTTCTTTCTTGGAAGACACTTTTTCTAGTCGCTATTACCTCGGCTAGAAGAGTGTCTGAACTTCATGCCCTCTGTGTTCGTCCCCCTTATTTGGTCTTCCACAAGGACAGAGTATCCTTGAGAACCAATCCATCCTTTTTGCCCAAGGTTGCTTCTAAGACAAATTTAAACCAATCCATTGATCTTCCTGTATTTTTTCCAAATTATTCTAACAGGGCGGAGCAAAAATTACATAACCTAGATGTTCATCGCCAACTCAGATATTACTTGGGCAAAACGAAGCAATTTAGGAAGTCCGATCAGCTCTTCCTTTCTTATGCTGAAAATAAAAAAGGTCTCCCTGTTTCTAAAGTGACCTTATCCAGATGGCTATCTTCCACCATTTCTGACATTTATCAGCTTAGGGGCAAACAGCTGAGCTCAAAACCTAAAGCTCATTCCACAAGAGGTCTAGCCACTTCTACAACTTTTCAGGCTAGGCTACCCTTAGATACTATTTGTGCAGCAGCCACTTGGGCCACTCCTCATACCTTCGTTTCTCATTACAAATTGGATTTGGCCTCCAGAGACAGGGCAAGCTTTGGTTCCACTGTTCTCAAGAGTCTGTTCCATTGAGCCACCCAGGATAGAGGTGCTAGAGACGCGGTCCCATCCAGCAAGAATGAAGGCGAGATTGACAACTTAACATTTAGAAGTTATGTACCTACCATAACGTTCCATGTTAGTTGTCTTCTCTCGCCTTCTTTCTTGCGTCCCTCCCTCCTGTCCCCCTAGCCTGGACAGACCTTGATCTCCCTTTTTCTCTGGAAGATTCTTCTTCCTTGGACACCGGTTAGTTCTTGTCCTTGATTACCTGGTTTCCGTTTACAGCCTTTTTAGGTTAGTTGTTCCTCTTTCCTTGATGGAAAGTTTTTATAGGCAGTTTTTCCTCTAAATACCAAACGAGATCTGGGTAATTACCGCCTTGCATCATGGGCTATGGGGCTGCCTCGAGCTGGTAAAAGTGACTCTCGAGCTTAGCAAGTGCCGAGTCGGAGCCGAGGATCGGCTCCGAACCCATCCAGCAAGAAAGAAGGCGAGAGAAGACAACTAACATGGAACGTTATGGTAGGTACATAACTTCTAATTTTACCTGGATAGGACTAAGTCTTTCCGAAAGTCAGATCAGTTGTTGGTCATTTTTGCTCCTGGAGCCCAGGGCAAAGCTATTTCTAAACAAGCTATTTCTAAGTGGATTGCTCATTGTATTCACTTTTGTTACATACAGCATGGCAAGGATCCTCCTCAGGGCATTAGGACCCATTCTGCTAGAGCTACCTCTTCCTCAGCAGCTTTTCTTAGAGGTGTACCTACTAAAGACATCCTGGAAGCAGCTACCTGGACCTCTGTCCACACTTTCACCAAACATTACAATCTGCCCTTGTTTTCTAAGTCCAGGGCTGGTTTTGCCACTGCAGTGTTGCAGGGCATTCTTACCAACCATTAATCTTTGGTGTTTCTCCCCCTTTTTGTTTTTTTTCCTGGGATTTGGGAATCAACCCATTTGTAAGGACTGCAACAGTGAAACACGATGAACATAGTACAGTCGTGTACACTTACCATAAATGTAGATGTTCGAGTGTATTCACTGTTGCAGTCCTGGTTTCCCCCCCTTCCATCTCCTTTTTTTCCTAGGGCACAGACTGGATTTTTTTCTTTACCTGGTCTTATTTTTTTGGGGGGGCTCCTGGCAGTTATGGCAAGAAAAACTGAGGAAATGACGTTGGCTGCTTGCCTTTATACCTGATGTCCTGGTGTCAGGCTTATTCTGGAGGCAGCTGACATCATATACCAAGGACTTTGGTATTCTGGCCGATTGCGGGCTACCAGGAGCCGGATAACCCATTTGTAAGGACTGCAACAGTGAATACACTCGAACATCTACATTTATGGTAAGTGTACACAACTGTACTTTATGGTGAGTACATAACTTCTTTTTTTCTGACCATGCAAAGATTAAGCTGTAAAGCTTTAACAACAGAATTCAGATATACTACACTGTAGTATAGCACATAGCAATAGTTGTGATCAGCACCCTTCATATGCACAGTAATTACACCAGTCCACATCCAGACATACCACACAGTACCAAGCCTACTAAATTGTGCCCCAAAAATTACTTTCACTTGTTGATTTCTCAAGCTCAGTTCATTGTTGCTTGAGAATGCTGACTCAAATTGGTATTTTTTTGAAGTCTTGATTCTTTGTTCTTTGCGGAGTGCGTTTTATATATTCAGTTGTTAGTGAGTTGTGCATAGCCTGTGTTTAATGCTCCTTGGAGAACAAATTTGTGCGGTATTACAGTGATCTCTGCAAAAACTTCAAATGTAAAAGTCATGGGCAATCAGAATCGCCATATAGCTGAAACACCTGATGTTCATAAGGGTCATTTGCATATATCCCCTGTACCTCTGTTACAGGAGGTTTGGGAGGTCACTCATTGGAAGTTCTAGCTTGG
This sequence comes from Protopterus annectens, assembly GCF_019279795.1. Lineage (NCBI taxonomy): Eukaryota > Metazoa > Chordata > Ceratodontiformes > Protopteridae > Protopterus > Protopterus annectens. Next base: position 1,412,754,354 of record NC_056743.1, read on the forward strand.
CTGGAGTTTTCATTTAGTTTTTTTTCTGATTGTTTTTTCAGTGTGACCTTCTAACTCTGTTTTAATTTTTGAGTTGGGATATTTTGCAGTTACCCTAATGATAATGGATATCAGCTGGGTATAACAACCCTGTGTTTCTTATGCTTGGTTAAACACTCTGCTTATGCTATGCTGATGAGGTCACAACAAGGCTGAAATAGGCATATCCATAGCTAGTGAGGTTTGGCTTTATTGGCTTGTAATTGTCCATTAAAATGACTTCAAATGTAAAAGTCATGGGCAATTAGAATCGCCATGTTGCTGAAACACCTGATATTTATATGGGTCATTTGCATATATCTCATGTTCCTCTGTTATCGGAGGTTTGGGAGGTCACTCATTGGAAGTTCCACTCTGGAGAATATAGACATGTGTGCCATTACTGGGACATGGTTTAAATCAACAGAAGTACTCCAGCAGTGTAATGTTTCAGTGCCTTCCACACATTTGACCATCAGCTATACAGACAGGGGCAAAAGATGGAGTCTTAGTCTATGTTAGCAACAAGCATAACTCTAAGTAGGTCAAACAGGACGATGGCCTGGAATTTATCCAGTTTATCCAGTTTGGGAGGTCACTCATTGGAAGTTCCACTCTGGAGAATATAGACATGTGTGCCATTACTGGGACATGGTTTAAATCCACAGAAGTGCTCCAGCAGTGTAATGTTTCAGTGCCTTCCACACATTTGACCATCAGCTATACAGACAGGGGCAAAAGATGGAGTCTTAGTCTGTGTTAGCAACAAGCATAACTCTAAGTAGGTCAAACAGGACGATGGCCTGGAATTTATCCATATGCAAATCACCATAAGAAAAGTCTCTTACCATTTCCTAGCAAGATATAGATCACCCTGTATGAACCTAGAATTCTCTAGCTCATACCTAGACCTACTGGAGACATGCATCATTAAACCAAATACCCAATTCATGGGAGACTTTAGCTACCACTCTGTAGAGTGGGAAACATACAGATGTTCTTCGTGTTTCACTGTTGCAGTCATTACATTTGGGGTAATCTGCTGGCAGGTTGCCCTCAGTGGGCCTGAATATCAAAGTCTTGGGTCCTGCGTCGGTTGCTGTCTCCTCTTCCATGACGTCAGGGGTATAAAACATGCAGCTGATGCCATTTTATTCAGTCTTTCTTGCCGCGCGGTGCCCGAAGCAGAAGCAGTTCGCAAGTGCCGGTTGGCCGACTCCTGGAATTTTCGCTTTCGAGTTTCAGAACCAAAGTCTTCAATTAAAGCTAAGTAGCCCGTTGGGAAAACTTTTTCTTGCTCCTTACCGATGTCAGTTAAAGTTAATAATTGCATTACTTGTGGGAATCAAATACCTCATAAGGATTTTCATTTGTACTGTATTCCTTGCCTAGGCCCAGATCATAACGTGCCTTGCTGTCGTTTTTGTGCTAGATTTAACCAACGCACTATTAAGTGTCGGTATACTTTTGCTTCAAAATATTTTGGATCCAGATTTAATTACCCTGAAATGTCGTCGGATAGCAATCCGACTACCGGAGTTCACAAAAAACACAAAGAAATAGACAGAGACAGACCGTCGAGGTCCAAAACTGACGACAAAACTTCTCCTAAGCCAGTCGCCGGTACTCATTGAGGCACTTTCACAGCCCCTTGTACCTGCTACTTTTGAGTCGCAGGCCTCTACCGAGACCCATGTGGAGTCCAGTATGCCACAAGATTCTCAGAGTATTGTACCCGCTTATGTCTCTCCCTCAGATGGGTCTGGAGCCGCTGAGCAAGCACCGGCTTCTGAGGGTGTTTTCAGGCCTCAACATGTCTATATAAAACCGACGCCAGCTTCAAAAACAAAGAAAAAAACAACTTCTAAGTCTAAAAAATGACGCATGAGCCACATGCTCAGGCCCCTATGCCTAAAAAACAGATGATCAAAATGGCTGAGGACTTAATTACCTTGATCAGGGGTTCCCAACCCCCCCTGCTAAGAGGCCTAGGCAAGAAACTGATTATGAATCTTCAGATCAGGTTTCCATTTCTTCTGATTCCTCTTCTGATCAGGAATTGTCTATACCACCCTATGAGGATTCAGATGCAGAAGAGTCCATTCCATCTGCATCTCCTCCTGAGGATTATTCTTTTGGAGAAACCTTGCATACTTTAAGGGAACATTTTCATTGGGAGAGTCAGGATTTCCCTGAATCAAAAAAGAGGCGTAGGGATTTTCTTCTTCTTCCTCAGCATAGGCCTTTAGCTATACCTATTGTATTGGACATTTTTGATGATGTGTTTTCGGAATCAAGCATGGCTCCTGTTTCCTTACCTCTGGCTCCTAGTAAGCCAGACAGATATTACAGGGTTCCTGACTCCCATAAATTTCATAGGTTCATAGGTTGGTACTAGGCTATCTGCCCTGGGGCCTATACAAGCCTAGCCATAACAATTCCCTGGCTATTTCTTCCCACACTATTTACTTCCCTGGACCCCTGTCTAGCAGGGCAACTGATGTGATCCCCGGGGTGAATTTCCTTTCTCCCATCCAATCGTTAAGGTTCCTTTTGAAGAGGGCCAAAGAGGCACTCTGCTTGACATGTATGGGCAATCTATTTCAGAGTCTGGGGAGTCTCTGGGTCAGGAATCTGTCCCTCCAGCATGTTTTGATTATTGTGATGACAAGGTTTAGATCCCTGGAGCGTGTGGCTCTGAGGGATTGGGATTTCTTTAAGTGTAGCATGTCCAACAGCTCTGGGTTTGACATGGCCTTGTATGTTAAGCAGAGATTGCCTCTGAGTAGACAATACACAACAGAGTATAGCTGGAGTTTTTTAAGGCGGTCAGCGTAGGGCATCTGCTTTAGGCCTGTGATTCTTTTAGTGAGGTATTTTATTCAAAAATCCTGCTGCTGATCCTGAAACTATCTCACAGGGTCCCAAAGGTGTAAAGGCCTCTACAGCCAAAAATCCTACCCCCTCTGATAGAGATTCCAGGGCGCTGAATAGATGGGGAAAGAAGGTTTATACGTCTGCAACCTTGGCAATTAGGGCCTTAAACTGCCAGTTTCATATGCTTAAATGTCAACAGCATGTTATGGGCTTATTGAAACAGAAAATTATGTTGATTTCTGATTGTGTGGAAAATAAAGAATTACAGGAATTATTGCATGCAGCAGAACAGGTTGGAAAGCATACTTTGCAATGTGGTTTTGATTCCTTGGAGGCCTCTTGCAGGGCCGCAGTTACTGGATCTGTGATTAGAAGGTGTGTCTGGCTCAAGGAGCAAAATCTGCCTGATCATGTTAAGGCTAAATTGTTGAATGCACCTTTACAGCATGATACTTTGTTTGATAATAAGGCAGAAAAGGTTTTAAAGAAAATGGAAGAGAAAGCTAAATCTATGCAAACTGTAAAAGATTTCTTACAAGTGCAGCCACCCAGATTCAGTAGGCACTAGCCTACAAAAAACTGATCCTTTCCTTTGTCCAACAGAGCCTCACAAGGCAAATCCAGGTGCTCAAAAGGCTCTAGATACCAATCACAGGGTACTTACAGGTCAAAGCAGTGGGGTGCCTCTACCTCCAAATCTGGAGGAAGCAAAGCACAACCCTGTAGTAAGCAGTCTCAATGACTTCCCTGTACCATTACCAAGCACTTATCTTTTGGCAGCCCCATTGGGGGTGGGGTGGGGGTGGGGGGATTAGCACTTCATGCTCAAAATTGGCAGTTAATTACCCAGGACAAGTGGATATTAAACATAGTATCCCAGGGGTACAGATTTCATTTCCATACTTTGCCAATTCCAAACTGTTGGCCAGATCTGCCACAAAATCAATGGGCAGAGGCTCAGAAACAAGTGACGTCCCTCATGGATATGGGGGCCATTTAACCAGTACCAGAACAGGAAAGAGGACAATGGTTTTATTCAAGACTGTTCCTGGTACCCAGAAAAGACAATGCCTGGCATCCAATACTGGACTTATAGATTTTGAACACGTTCTTGGATATCCCAAAATTCAAAATGCTGACTTTGCAACAGCTACCGCCCATGCTGTGCAGGAACGCTTGGTTAGTGACTCTAGACTTAAAAGAGGCATACCTGCATATCCCAATAAGTGCAGAAGATACCTCCGCTTCAAGGCAGGTTTTATGTATTACCAAATGTGAGAGTGTTCAATCTCGCCTTTGTTCTTACACATGGGGTCGGAGCCGATCCTCGGCTCCGTGATGGCCGACTGCAAGCTCTGCATCGAGAAGAAGCTCGAGGACATCTAATACCCACAATCCCCCTCTGCCTTTACCTCAGATCTAGTTTGCCGCTGCTGCATACGCATCGCTGGAGGCTAGCTCGAGGCTTTACAGATAAGATTTTTATCTATTCTGTTTAAATTTCAAAAAATTTTCTTTCAGTCTAGTTAATTAAAGTATAGAGTACGGTGTGTGAGTGGATTAGGAATTCTCGGTACCTTAGAATAAGTTTAACTTAGTTAACTTTCGGGTATAGAGTTTTCAGGGCCTACCACCCCTACTTGGACACTTGTGACTAGAAACTTGTTGTAGTCTTGCTTTTTAGCAATTATCAAGACTTTCAATTACGGATTTGACACTTTTGACTAGAAACTTGTTGTAGTCTTGCTTTTAAGCAATTATCAAACGGACTTTCAATTACGGATTTGACACTGTTACTGGATTTGACTTTTACTGGACTGGACTGTCTCTTTCTTTTGTCAGTATGTCTGAGAAAATAAAATCTGGCTTCAAGCGTTGTCAGTGTGGCCAAAGATGTCGGTCACAGACAACCACAGTTCCTGTGTCTACTGTCTTGGCCCTCTCCACTTACAAGAGGACTGCTCTATTTGTCACTCTTTTAGTGGGAGGGTCATGACAGATAGGCAGGAAACTGATGGATAGAGGATTGTTGAAACCCTCTTTCCAGGAGGCTCTGGATGCTTCAGACCAGGCATCCAAGTCTTGAAGGGTCGAGCGTCGGAGCCAAAGTCATCGGCTCCGAGCTCTTTGGGTCTAGTTAGATCACCGGTTCCACAGACTTGGGCCGAGTGTTCAACTGTTGGCAGTTTCGAGCCTCGAGTCTTGGAACCGGTGACGGAGCTCCCTCCACCGACTCGGCTGAGGTCGGCTCCGTCTACGATCCCTTCGACTCGTTCTTCTAGGCCCCTTTCCGACACCGGCGTGGACCGTGTGGTGCAGAAACTGATGGAGCATACGGCCCTGTCCAAGCTTATCTCGGTCTCCTCTCAGTTGATGTCGAGACTTGAAGGCCTGCCACTATCTCCATCTGTTCCTCCTCCGAGACCTGTCCAGTCTTGGAGCCGGAAGAAGCTGAACTGATGATTGTGGAGCCCTCGGTGCCAGAACCGTCTTTTCTCGGTCGGCACCATTCACCTCGACTCCATCCGATCCGGTACCGAGTCTCGGGGCGAAGATCCGTCCTTGGTTCCGGGACCGAGTCGGACCGATGTTTCGGTTCCGGCTCCCTCGAGGGCCTCGGCACGGATCGATTCGGTTCCGTCCTCGGTCGGTGCCTTGCTCCTGTTTCGGGATTCTTCCCATTTCTTGAACCGGGAGATACCTCGACTCGGGACCCGGGGCCTTCGACCTCATGAGGAAGGTGTTGTCTACCCAGACAACCACATCAGCAGGTACAGCTTCTCCTCCCCAAAGGACCGTTATCCTCCTCTGCACCCACGGCCACGTCCAAGCGTCGGGCACCAGTGTCTCAGCCACCCCTGGAGGGTGCCCCTCTTCCTCGGAGGCTTCTTCGGATGCTCCCGAAGAAGTTCCTAGGAAAAGACTGTGTAAGAGGAGACACTTGGATTCTCCACAAGAATCCTTGACATCTGATACTGACTTAGATTAGTCAGAAGGGTCCCCTAAGTCACCTTCAGAGGATGTCTCTTTTTCTGACATCTTGGAGATCCTAAAACAGAGAGGTGACTGGCAAGCCCTCCCCTTCTGAGGATGAGTCAGTTTTGCTGAAGGCATTTGGTGCCGTCCTTCCTCCTCCTGGGTCACTCCGCCCTTTGATGAGTTAATGGAATTAATTGCTCGAAGGCGTGGGAGACTCCTGACACGGTGGAACCAGTCCCTAGGAAGCCAATAAGTACATCACGGCACCACAGGACAAAGCTTACCTCACCAATGGAGTTCCAGTAGGCGCCATGGTGGTGGCAGCGCCACGAAAAGGAGATGTCGGAGTCTTCCTCATCTGTCCATCCGCCTAACAAAGATTCTAGGACCATGGACAGATACGGGAAGCGCATTTCAGTTCAGCGGCTTTCTATGCGTTCCCTGAACTATTTGACTCATTTTACACGTTTACAGAGGGATCTAGTCAAAGAGTTGGGAGATACCCTCCAGGGTGCTACAGATGCCGCTGTCTCAGAGAAAGTTACAGCATCTCAACACCCTTACGTCCATTGTGAACTCATCCATGAGGCTGATATCATATGCAGCCGAAGGATCGAGTAGGGCAGCGGCTTCAGCGATTGCTCTTCGTAGGCAATCCTGGATGCGCTTATGTTCATTGGAAGCCTTCAAGTCTTCCTTTACTAACGCCCCATTTGACGGAGCCACACTTTTGGCCCTAAAGTAAAGGAGACCCTTACCGGTGTGAACAGGAGGGAAAGACTCTGTCTGCTGTCGGAGTCCGTTTTCCACCCTTCCAGACCGTACCCCAAAGGGCAACATGGTGGGAAAATGTGGTTTCAAAACCCCAAGGATCTTTCCCAACACACAGGGTGATGCCCCTCTAGAGGCAGAGGGGGGCAGAGGTGGAAGATGCCGCCCTGGCGGCAGAGGGTCCGCAAAACCAAGGTGACAGGGATAACCTTCCTGGCAAACCTTTTCAGCACTCCTGAGAGGAGGCCCGACTGTCCTGCTCTGGAGGCAGTCGGGGTCGCTTAGCTTTATACCCTCAGGCCTGGCAAAACCTTTCTTCAGACAATTGGGTAAAAGCGTTGTTACCAGAGGTTACAAAATCCCATTTCTATCCACCCCATTCCAAAGAAAACTCCCAGATGTACCACCCCATCTGCGAGCCAGCAGCTACAGAAATTTCAAAGCTGCTAGAAAAAGAGTCATCCAACCAGTCCCAGCGGACCAAATAGGATTGGAACTTACTCAAGGTTCTTTTTAGTTCCAAAGAAAACAGGGACTGGAGGCCAATTCTGGACCTAAGTCATCTCAACACCTTTGCCAAGAAGGAAAAGTTCGGATGGTCACGCTTCAATCGATCCTTCCATTCTTACAGAAGGACGACTGGATGTGCTCAATAGATCTGAAGGACGCATACTACCACATCAAAATGGCCAGGGCGTCCAGGGATCATTTGCACTTCGGCTGGGAGCCAGTCGCTATCAGTTTCGAGCCCTGCCCTTTGGTCTGACCACAGCCCCAGGGTCTTCACCAAATGCATGGCAGTGGTAGCGTCTCATCTGAGGCGCCTAGGATTCCAGGTGTTTCCGTATCTGGACGACTGGCTCCTGTCTGCCACCACCAGGCGTCAACTGATACAAGCCAGGGATTACACCCTACAACTTTGTACACCTTGGCATTTCAGTAAATTTCAAAAATCGTTGCTACAGCCATCACAGCATATCTTATTCATAGGAGCGAATTAGATACGTCAGTTAGTTCTAAAACTTCCTACAGAAAGAATAGTAGCACTTCAATTCAACATTTCCCTTCTTCTGTCGTCCAGAAAGTCCCCAGCAAAATTGTTCTGAAAGTTTTGGGTCTCATGGCAGCTTCTCTCATTGCGATACCATTGGGAAGATTGCACATGAGAGTGCTACAATGGCTTCTGTTTGCACAATGGTCATTCCAACAACTTCCACTGACTCACGAAATATTGATAACGAAACATGCAAATCACACCTAATGTGGTGGTTACAGACTTGCAACCTATCCAGCGGAAGACCATTTGTGCTACCCGCACCGTCAGCGCCGATAACCACGGACGCTTCCCTGATAGGGTGGGGGGGCATCTTTCAGGGACAGACAGTCCAAGGCGAATGGACCAATCTGGAGTACAATCTGCACATCAATGTTCTGGAGTTGAGGGCAGTGTTTTGGCGTTGCAACACTTTGCTCCCCTTCTTCCTCCAGGGACCATTGCAGTTCAGACAGACAACATGTCCGTAGTCTGGTACATAAACAAGCAAGGGGGAACCAGGTCTTACCAACTATGCAGAGAGGCCATGAGAATTTGCCAATGGGCAGAGTCCACGGTCGCTTTCTGATGCAACGCACATCCCGGGTCATCCAACGTCATAGCCGACAGGCTGAGCAGGGCAATACTATTGCCTCACGAGTGGTCCCTCAAACAGTCAATTGCGAGAAGGATTTTTCACAAATGGGGCCAGCCTACCTGCGATCTGTTTGCGTCTCCAATGAACGCCAAATGCAGGAGCTACTTTGCCCTATTACCCCTCCAGGGAAGTCCCCAGGACGCTGGTGCACGATTGGCCCCCGGTCTCCTATATGCTTTTCCTCCATTTCCCTGATTGCAAAGTTCCTACAGAAAGCAAACAACCTTCAGAGGACTATTATTCTCATTGCTCCGTTCTGGCCTCGTCAAATTTGGTTCCCCTTTCTATTGCATCACCGCATTCGGGACCTTGGATGCTGGACCCAGAGCCAGATCTACTGACTCACTGGTCAGGAGTTCCTCACCCATCTCTAGAATCTCTCCATCTAGCAGCTTGGCTGCTCCGCTTCCCTTTCTAGCCAGGTCGGTTCCCCTTACATCGGCGGTTCAAGATATTTTACTAGCTTCTCATAAAGTTTCCACTACAAAGACTTACACCAGTAAGTGGAAACGTTTGTCTTCTGGAGTCACATCAGTTGGACCCTGTTACAGCTCCGTTGAACAAGGTTTTAGAATTCTTGACTGAATTATTTCATGAAGGAGCTTCCCCTGCTACTTTAAGAGTACAGTTAGCTGCCATTTCTAACTATCATGTAGAAGAAAGTGCTCCTATTATGGCTCACAGACTTTGTAAAGCCTTTTAAAAGGTTCTTTTCATATCAGACCACCAGTCAGAAGTCCGACATCACCGTGGAATTTAAACTTATTGCTCTCTAAATTGATGTTACCACCCTTTGAACCAGCTTCAAGTTGCACTTTGAAATTTTTGTCATGGAAAACATTATTTCTAGTGGCCATTACATCTGCTAGACGGGTGTCTGAGCTTCAGGCCCTTCGGTCAAACATCCTTATTTAATTTTTCATTCTGACAGAGTATCCCTACGCACTAATCCATCCTTTCTTCCCAAAGTTTGTTCTTCTAGTAATATTAATCAGTCCATCGAATTACCCACCTTCTTTAAAAACCACTCTAATAAATTGGAGTATATGTTGCACAAACTAGACGTCCATAGACAACTCAGATTTTATTTGGATAGAACAAAAGATCACAGGAAATCTGATCAACTATTTGTAGCTTTTGCTGACAGCAGAAAGGGTCTTGCAGTTACGAAACAAACTCTTTCTAAGTGGCTAACTGACTGTATCATTTATGTTTATGAAGCTTCTGACCAAACATTAGCAGCAAAACCCAGAGGACATTCTACCAGATCAGTTTCTACATCTTTAGCTCACGCAGCTACCTTTAGACACTATTTGTGCGGCTGCTACTTGGGCTAAACCACATACATTTATCTCTCATTACAAAGTGGACAGGGTTTCTAGGATAGGGCAACCTTTGGTTCCACTGTGCTCAAGAACGTTCTCCCTTGAGTTCCTCAGGATCATGGAGCTAGGGACGCTACCCATGTGTAAGAACAAAGGCGAGATTGAACACTCTCACATAAAGAAGTTATGTCCTTACCATAACGTTCCATGTGGAGTGTTCATCTTACACTCCCACCCTCCCACCCTCAGGAAGAACGTTCAATTTGGTGCCTGGTCTGGAGTATTCTCCTTCTGCTGTTGCAGTATTAGTGTTACTATCATACTCTTGGTATGTTTGTATATATGTACTTTATGTATATAGTTGGCATGTGTGCGTGCTTTATGTCTGGTTTGCTTGCAAACTAGATCTGAGGTAAAGGCAGAGGGGGATTGTGGGTATTAGATGTCCTCGAGCTTCTTCTCGATGCAGAGCTTGCAGTCGGCCGGCACGGAGCCGAGGATCGGCTCCGAACCCCATGTGTAATAACCAAGGCGAGATGAACACTCCACATGGAACGTTATGGTAAGGACATAACTTCTTTTTCTCTGCACTGCCCTTTGGCTTATCTACTGTGCCCAGGGTCTTTACAAAGTGCCTGGCACCAGTAATTGCATTTTGCAGACAAAGAAGCATACAGATCTATCCTTACTTGGACGACTGTCTCATTCAAGCAGAAAACAAGGACATTCTTCTTCAACATCTGGCATTTGTAAAAAGGCTTCTAACATGCCTAGGGTACACAATAAATGAAAAGAAATCACAACTGGTACCCTCTCAAAAAATTACATTCCTGGGTGCAAGCTTGAATACAACTGCCCAGATGGCTTACCTTACGCCAGACAAACAAAGGCAACTGACTATATACTTTCCTGCATTCTACTAATTCCATATGCAAGACTGCATATGAGGAAACTTATGGAGTCAACATTGTCACAGTCTGGAAACAATGATCCCTCTCATTCCCTGCCTAGAACAGGAATTTCTTTCATGGGCAGAGACATGTCACCAAAACAAGGGTCTGTCATTCACTCTACCCCCTGCCACCCAAACCCTAACTACAGACGCATCAGACTATGCTTAGGGGGCCCACCTGGCGGGGAGATGCATTCAGGGCATATGGAGCCCAAAACAAATGCATCTGCATATCAACCAGAAAGAAATGCTAACTGTTCAGAATGCTCTGACAGCCTTCAAGGACTTACTTCATCCAGGACAACTACTGATAAAGACAGACAACACCACAGTTATGTGGTACATAAACAAGCAGGGGGGTGCACATTCCTATCCCCTTGCAGACTAGCCATGGCATTGTGGGACACAGCCTTGACTTACCAAGTACATCTTCAGGCTCAATTCCTGCCAGGAAAACAAAATACTCTGGCAGACGACCTAAGCAGAAATCTTATGGACCTTCACGAGTGGAAACTGGATCCACAAGTCCTCAGCATGATAACACAGAAATGGGGGAGCCCAGACATAGGTTCATAGGTAAGTACTAGGCTATCTGCCCTTGGGCATTTATAAGCCTAGCCCCAGAGTGATGGCTTTCGCCTCCCCATTAGATTAGTAACCTGGGCCTCTGTCAACAGGGCTCCTGAAGTGATCCCAGGGTAGAACTTACGATTACCCATCCACTCATCAAGATTTCTCTTGAAAAGGGTCAGAGAGGAGCTCTGTCTAATATGGATTGGGATTTTTTTCCTGAGTGAGGGGAGTAGCTGGGACAGGAATCTATCCCTCCAGCATGTCCTGTTTATTGTTGTACATAGGTTCAAGTCACTAGAACAAGTGATTCTGAGGGATCTCGTTTTTTTGAGATGAAGCATGTCCATTAGTTCAGGGTTTGACATGGCCCTATAGGTCAGACATAGGTCACCTCTGAGAAGACGGTAAGGGACTGAGAAGAGCTGGAGCTTTTTTAGTCGTGCTTCATAGGGTAATTGTTTAAGGCCCTTAATCCTCTTAGTGAGGTACTTCTGTGGTCTTTCTAGTTGTTGCAGGTGTCTAGTGAGGTACATCCCAAATGGGGCATTGTACTCTATTATGGGCCTAATGAGTGAGGAGTAAAGGGGCACAATCACCTCCTTGGATCTGGATGAGAAACCCTTTGTGATCAGGTGTGCCACATAGAAGGATTTCCTGACCGTTTTGGCTATGTAGTTATCAAAGGAGAGCATGCTATCTACTTGGGTACCCAGGTCCCTAATTACTTCTTCTGTACTTAGTGGATTCCCATCTATGTGGTAGTTTGTAGGTACTTTGTTTTTCCCAAATGGGATTACTATGCATTTTTTGGCATTTAGTTTGAGGCCGTGACTTTGACACCAGGTGTTTGTCTCTGTGAGACCCTTTTCCAGGATGTCTGTGTCAGCTGGAGAGTCAATTATTGCACCCAGTTTACAGTCATCTGCGAACTTAGATCTATTTGCCTCTCCCCAAAATCATCAACTGGACAAATTCTGCACAAGGACTTATCACAGACAAGCATGGAAAGTGGATGCTCTATCCTTCAGTTGGAAAAACCTTTCAGTCTACGCCTTCCCTCCTCTGCCTCTTCTCCGCATGGTCTTGCTAAAGGTCAGACAGGAAAAACCAAAAATTATCCTAATTGCCCCGGACTGGTACCCAATTCTAAGGAATATGTTTCAACTCCGTCCTTGGTACTTGCTTCAAATACCTCATCTGCTGTCTCAGCAGAGGATCAAATTTTGCACACTCAGTTGGACAGTAGTCTCTCCTTTGATAATCACATCGCCACAGTAGTCAGGAAATCCTTCTACATGGCACACCTCATCACAAAAGGTTCCTCATCCAGGAAAAAAGAGGTCATTGTTCCTCTCTACTCATCACTCATTAGACCCATTATAGAGTACAATGCCGCTTTTGGTATGTACCTCACAAGACATCTACAACAACTGGAAAGGCCATAGAAATACCTCACAAAGAAGATTACCGGCCTCAAACAGATGACCTACGCAGACTGTCTCAAAAATCTCCAGCTTTACTCTGTCGCATATCGCCTACTCAGAGACAGTCTCTGCCTAACATACAAAGCTATGTCAAACCCAGAGCTGTTGGACATGCTCCACTTAAAGAAATCCCTCCGAGCTACACGCTCTAGGGACCTAAACCTTGTCACCACAATAAACAGAACATGTTGGAGGGATAGATTCCTGTCCCAAAGACTTCCCATACTCTGGAACAAACTACCTATCTATATCAAACAAAGTTCCTCATTAGCACTCTTCAAGAAAAATCTTGATGATTAAATGGGAGATAGGAAATTCACCCTGGGGATCACTTCTGGGGCTCTGCTTGACAGGGTCACAGGAAAATTATTTTCTTGGGTGGCAAAAGCCAGGGTACCGTTTGGCTAGGCTTATATAGGCCCTAGGGCCAATAGCCTAGTACCTACCTATGAACCTGTGAACCTATAAAGGGGTGTACATATTTCTAGTAAAAATAGAGAAAGAGGTGTTAGAAATGTTTTTTTTTGTTCAAGGTTGAATGCAGTGAAAAGTGAAGTGATATACAATAAAAAGGAAAGAGGAGGTTTAAATCTAAAAAATCGTATAGTGCAGTTAGCATCTATGCATTTTTTCTGGGAAATAAAGAAGGTAAAATAAACAGAATTTCAAATGATGGGGAATGTTTTAATGCATGGTATTAAGAAGTATGGAAATATGAGGGAAGGAAAAGTGATAAACATTAAAAAATTACAGGAAAAGAACTTGAAAATAAAAATCTGAAGTAGTTAACTTCATTTTATCTGCAACTTGTGGGTATACAGATCCGTATCGGATCCGAGCCGGCAACTTTTTTTCTAGCATCTGCTCCAAGCTCCGAGCTCCACCCCTTACCCATAATGCCCTACCATCTCCTATCTTCCCTCTGATCTCGTTTGTCACGCCAGTAATGTGCATCGTTGTCTCCTTTGCTCTGAGCTAAGGGATAGTAAGTAGAAACATTTTGCTTATATCTAGGTGTGCTTGTCTAGGATTACCCTTCCTCACCTTCTGTAGGAACGCGTTTGATCGTTAGTGTAAAAAAAAAAAAAAAAAAGTTTTTTTGTATTAGAGAAGTAGTTAGGCCTGCCCTTCCCCTACCTGTATGTGTGTGGTTTTTGGAAAGGTAGTGCTTATACCTTTGAGTGTAGGACTATGGCTGACCAGCCAAAGCTTGTGTTCAAAAAATGTACAGAGTGTGGCCATAAGCTTTCCCCTGCCGATGGTCACACTCTGTGTGTGATATGCTTAGGAGTGGCACATTTATCCACTCAGTGTGCTGTCTGTTCAGACTTCAACCCTAGGGCCCTTAGGGATTGTAAGGCCAAGCTAGTTACCAAAGGCCTTCTCCCTGTTACCATGCTGGATTCTGCCTTGGCCTCGGTCGCTAGTGTACCTCCCCAGACAGGGACTCAACCTCCTTCTTCATCTGGCGATGGGTCCTCGAAGGACAGATCTTCAGTCAGCAACTCTGACAAAGATAAAGAAAAAGAGAAGGAAAAGGAAAGGCGCAGAGAAGAAAGGGAGAAAAAGAAGGACAGGTATCGTAAGAGATCCCCAGACAGGGAGCTCTTTCTCAGCCCCCCCCATGTAAGACCATGAGGCCTGTTTCTTCTCGACTCCGGTCACTTCATTTCTCACTGGAGCCGTTGGAACATTCGGACCTGAGGCTCTCCAGCCCTATGCGCAGACCAGCCAGATCCAAGTCTCTTCGAGGGCGACTCGGAGCCTGTCGGACATGGATATGGACAGGATGATGCGTAGATTTATTCAGACCCAAATTCAGATGGGAGTCTTGCCAGGTCCATCTCCCTCTGGCAACCTGCATGCCTCTTTTCTGCCCCATCTCTCCTTCCCCGATCCGTGCTTCGGCTTCGGGGCTCTTGGACCTGAGGTTTTTCAGAGCTGGTAGCTCGGCTCCGATGGTTCCTAGAACCTCGACTCCGGCTGTTACCTTGAGTTCCTCGGATCCGACTTGTTCGGATCCAATTGACTCTCGGAGCCACGGACAGGGAGTCGGACCTGAGGGAATGGATTCTTCGGCTCTGACCCTTTTGGACCTGATCTGTTCCCTCGGACCTCAGGCTACCCTGTCTTCGGCTCCGGTCCCCGCTTTGGATCCAGGGAGGACGTCTCCCTTGGCCTTCGAAGTGGTCGAGAGGGTTCTCTCCCAGGGATTGAGACCCCAGCCCATCCCCTCGGATACCACCCAGGCCCCCCTGGATTTGGTGATGACTCCCTTCATCCTGTCTCAGGGACAGCCCATGCCAGAGGATCCCCAGGTCATTTTCTCCGAGGAAACCCCTGCGGCTTGCGGATCCCCTTCTGAAAGTCCCACTGAAGAGGGTCACTGCAAGCGCAAGTGCAAAAGGAGGCACTTGGACTCCCCTGAGTCCCTCACCACTGACACTGACTTAGATGAAGGAGAAGGTTCCCCCAGGTCACCTCCCGAAGACATCTCCTTCAGAGAAATTATGGAGATCCTCCACCAGAGGGGAGGTTGGTCAGGCCCAAAACCTTCTGGGGATGAGTCAGTGTTCCTGGAGGCCATTGGCACAGACCCATCTACTTCCTGGGTGTCCCCACCAGCAGACCCCTTGATGGACCTCATCACCACGAGGGCATGGAAGGAGCCCAACACCGTAAAGCCCATCGCCAAACGTCCTGACAAGGTTTTATCTCCTCCTTCTGATAGACAACCCTGGTCGAAAGGAGCCCCAGTTGATGCTATGTTGGTCACAGCGGCCAAAAAGAAGGAACTAGCACAGGAGAGTTCCTTAGTCCATCCTCCAGACAAGGAGTCCAGGTCGGTGGATAGGTTTGGGAAGCGCGTATACTTCTCAGCGACTTTGTCTATCCATGTGCTGAATTATTTAGCACATGTAATTCGACTTTAGCGAGACCTTGCTTCGGAATTCGCTGAGTCGCCCCCAGAATCTTTATCACCACAGGACAGACAGCTGTTCTCGGCGAAAATTTCCACTCTGAAGTCAGTCTCAAATAATACATACATCTATGCGGCTATTTTCCCATGCCACGAAAGGAGCAGCTGGAGCGGCTGGGACAGGCATAGCCATGAGGCGTCATGCCTGGCTCAGATTGTGTCATTTTGCGGACTCTTTCAAGGCGTCGTTTATCAGTGCTCCCTACGACGGTTCTTCCCTCTTTGGGAAGACAGTACGTGACACACTTGTCCAGAGCGAAAAGGACGGGAAAACTTTGTCTGCCGTCGGAGTCAGCTTCTCTAACCCTCAGCGGTCCTTCTCTAGGAATCAAAGAGGGTAGAAGAAGATGTGGTTCCGAAAATCTCAGTTTTCCTGAGATTCTCAGGACAGCTATTCCCCCAGAGGCAGAGGGGGACAGGATCAACGCCGACTCAGAGGTAGAGGGGGTCCCAGGAATTTCTGGTCTTGGGAACCCTTCTCTGATAGACCCGGTCAGCAGCCCTGAGGGGTTGCCCGACTGTCCTACTCTGGAGGCAGTCGGGGGACGATTGTCCTTACACCCAGTGGCATGGGAGTCCATTACGACAGATCGCTGGGTTTTTCAGATAATATCCAGAGGTTATTCTATTCCTTTCATTGCCCCTCCAAATATTACAAAACACCTCCTGGATGTTCCACCCACTCACAGGGAGGCTGCAGCTCTAGAGGTTTCAAAGCTGCTTCTCAAATGAGCCATTGAAAAGGTCCCCCCCGATCAGTCCGGATTAGGCATCTACTCAAGGTTCTTTCTGGTGCCAAAAAAGATGGGGGGCCTCAGGCCCATTCTAGACCTGTCAACATTAGGCAAACAGAAATTCCGGATGGTCACCCTACAGTCCATTCTACTTTATCTCCGAGAGTGCGACCGGATGTGCTCGTTAGACCTTCAGGATGCTTACTACCACATTAAAATCCACAGAAGCTCCAGGAGGTTTCTGCACTTCCGGCTGGGAGCCAGTGACTTTCAATTCAGAGCCCTACCCTTTGGTCTCACCACAGCCCCCAGTGTGTTCACCAAGGTAATGGCAGTTGTAGCGGCTCAACTGAGGCTTCAGGGTATTCAGGTGTTTCCATACCTGGACGACTGGCTTTTCGCTGCGCACAACAAGCATCACTTGTGTCTGGCCCGAGATTATTTAATTCGTTTAGCAGACCTACTGGGAATTACAGTCAATGTTCACAAGTCCCATTTGCAAAAAGTACAAATTCTAGACTTCATTGGGGCATGGTTAGACACTTTGCAGATGAAGGTATTCCTAACTCCAGATAGGATTCTACATCTCAGGTGCCAAATAGCTCAGATAGCAAATTCCAAGTCTTCAAAGACGAGCAAGGTTCTCTGGGCTCTGGGCTCCATGGCTGCCACCATATCTATTCTCCCGTATGCGCGCCTTCACATGCAGGTTCTTCAATGGACTCTGGCTGTTCAGTGGTCTTGGCTAGACCTACCCATGGAATTTCCAATTAAGATCAGTCACGTCTGCAGGACATCTCTTCTTTGGTAGTTAACTTTACCAGAGATATCAAAAGGACACCCATTTGCGTCACCCCCATTCCAAACCACAGTGACCACGGATGCCTCCCAACTCGGGGGGGGGGGGGACACAGTTCGGGAAGGACAGTCCAAGGCACGTGGTCCCAGACAAAGACCAATTTGCATATAAATGTTCTAGAGATGAGGGCAGTGCTTTTAGCGTTGGAAGCCTTTCACACAGTCCTCCCTCTCGGATTGAATGCAATTCGGTCAGACAGCATGTCGGTTGTCTGGTATATCAACAAGCAGGGGGGAACCAGATCCTACCCTCTATGTCGCAAGGCCATGAGAGTGTGGGAATGGGCGATTTCCACCGGTCGGTTTCTGATAGCAACGCACATCCCGGGGTGCTCCAACATTTTAGTGGACAGATTGAGCCGGGCCATTCTGATGCCTTACGAGTGGTCTCTGAAACAGTCAGTAGCGGAGGAGATTTTCCTGGCATGGGGTCAGCCTTGCTGCGATCTCTTCGCATCTTCTTCCAACGTGAAGTGCAGCGAGTTCTTCGCTCTGATTCCCTCACCAGGGGAAGTCCCCAGAGACGCTCTAGTCCATGTTTGGCCCCCCGGGCTTCTGTATGCTTATCCACCTTTACCTGTCATTCCGAAGTTTCTTCCGAAAGCTTGCCGACTATGGTGCAAAGTGATCCTCATTGTCACATTCTGACCTCATCAGGTTTGGTTCCAATTCCTTTGGTCTCATCTCTTAGCTCCCCCGTGGATTCTGGATCCCTGCCCGGATCTAATTTCCCATCCATCTGGGACACTTCCGTCCGATCTGGGCAGCCTCAAGCTAACAGCTTGGTTGCTCCAGTTCCATTAATCGCCAGGACTCCCGGTCTTTCATCTCAGGTAAAATGCATTCTGGTGGCCTCTCTTAAAGACTTCACTAGGAAACTTTATTGCAGTAAATGGAAGTGCTTTTCCATTTGGGCCTCACAGAGAGAAGTAGATCCCTTTACAGCCCCTGTTCCAGCGGTGCTGGACTTCCTGTCTGGAATCTTTCAACAAGGAGCTAGTTCCTCCACAGTGAAAGTACAATTGGCAGCCATTTCCAATTTTCATGTTGGCGAAGACAACATGGCCTTAACCTCCTCTAGGCTGTGTAAGGCTTTTATTAAAGGTACTTTTCTGTTACAGCCCCCTGTCAAGGATTCTGTACCTCCTTGCGACCTTACTTTACAGGCATTGGTCGCCCTTCCTTTCGAACCCGCAGCTTCAGTGGACTTAAAATTTTTGTCCTGGAAGACAGTTTTCCTAGTCGCCATCACATCGGCTAGGAGAGTTTCTGAGCTTCAAGCTGTGTCTGTCATACCTCTGTATTTGGTCTTCCATAAGAATAGAGTCTCCCTCTGTACTAGCCCTTCCTTCTTACCTAAAGTGGCATCTGACGCAAACATAAACCAGTCCATTAATCTGCCCATTTTCTTTCCCAACTTCCAAAATAAAGGTGAATACAAACTCCAT
This sequence comes from Protopterus annectens, assembly GCF_019279795.1. Lineage (NCBI taxonomy): Eukaryota > Metazoa > Chordata > Ceratodontiformes > Protopteridae > Protopterus > Protopterus annectens. The sequence continues at coordinate 1,412,773,044 of NC_056743.1, forward strand.
TTGTTAGATGTTCATAGACAACTTCATTTTTATCTTCATAGAACAAAGTCTTTTTGCAAGACTGACCAATTGTTTGTTTCCTTTTCCAAAGCGTTTGTGGGAAAAGCTATTTCTAAAGTTTCTTTAGCCAGATGGATCACTCTTTGCATTTCACATGCCTACAAAGCAAAAGGTTTATCTCCTCCTGGTATAGTTAAGGCTCACTCTACCAGGTCCATGGCGACTTCTGCTGCTTTTTGGTCCAGGGTATCTTTGAACGATATTTGTGCAGCAGCGACATGGGCCAATTCACATACCTTCATTTCCCATTACAAATTGTGATCTGATTTTGAGGGGTAGAGCATCCTTTGGCTCTGCGGTGCTCAGGAATATCCTTCCGTAAGGGCCTCCCAGAATTGGAGTAGCTGGGGACTCTGTCCCACAGGTTGCAGATAAGATGAAGTTAACTACTTCAGATAAAGAAGTTATGTACTCACCATAACGTTCCATCTGAGTAGTTATACTTCATTTTTCTGCAGCATTCCCTCCCTCCATCCCTCGGACCTTATCCTGTTTTTAGGTTGGTTATTGGGTTGAGTTGCATATATGTTGTTAGTTGCAGCAAACTCGATCTGAGGGAAGATAGGAGATGGTAGGGCATTATGGGTAAGGGGAGGAGCTTGGAGCAGATGCTAAAAAAAAAAGTTGCCGGCTCAGATCCGATACGGATCCGTATACCCACAGGTTGCAGAAAAATGAAGTATAACTACTCAGATGGAACGTTATGGTGAGTACATAACTTCTTTATCTGAAGTAGGAACTTCATTTGTCAGCAACCTTTGGGATACGGATCCAATCTCGGATCCGAGCCGGCAACATTTACCACAACATAGATCCGAGCTCCTAGCTCCTCCCTTTACCCATAATCCCCTGCCAACCCTAACTGACCTCAGATCTAGTTTGCCGTGCTTCAAGCCTACAAGCTGGATTTCGAGCTCCTGGCAATTCAGAGTATTTGTGAGAAAAAACTTATAATTTTTTTGTACCTTTTCTTGTGTGATTGTGTGATTTTGTTTAGGTTCCCTCTTAGATATCCTTTTTTGTAAAGTTTTTCCTCCCTACCCTCGCTGGTTCGTAGTGTGTGTTTGTGGTGTGTGTAGGGGCCTAGTGAGTGTGTTTTTCCATTCAACATGTCGGAGGCCCCTAAAGCCATCTTTTCAAAATGCACCGAGTGTGGCCATAAGCTTTCACCGGCGGATGGCCACACCCGGTGCGTTAGGTGCCTTGTGGTTGAACACCTCTCATCGGGATGCACGATTTGTGCAGCGTTCAACCCCAGGGCACTTAAGTGCAGGAGGTCGAAGCTGATTCTGGCGGGCCTTTTGCCCCCGGACTCGGCTCTGGCCTCCGGTTCTTCGGTGGCCGCTACCCAGCCCTTGGTGGTAGCCACCCCTGCCTCCCTTCCTCCGGTCGGGACTCAACCTCCCATTTTGGCTCCGGAGGAGAGGGAGGCCGGAAAAACCAAAAGGAAGGAGAAGCACCATAAGCGGCAGGCCGAGGACTCTTCCTCGGCCCCGCCTGCCAAACGGTCTTCTCCATCCAGGGTTTCTGGATCGCCTCCTCCTCGGCTCCGGTCCCCTTGTTTTTCACCGGGACCTGGGGAGGAGGCAACCCGGTCCCCGTCGAGGTCATTGAGGCATCACTCTAGGTCTGCCTCGGTGGCCTTGTCGAGGTCCACATTTAGTATGTCAGATGCAGACATGGACCGGATGATGAGTAGGTTCATCCAGGCCCAGCTGCAGATGGGAGTGCTGTTGCCTCCCCCCCTCTCGGGGGGAGCTCGACCCCATTTTTTTGCCCCAATTGCTCCTTCTCCGTCCCGCTTCCCAGGTTCGGAGCATTTGGAGCTGAGCCACTTCGGATCCGGGGGTGTGTCGGAGCCGACAGTGCTAGTTACTTCGGCTCCCACTGGTCCCTCGAGTTTGTCGGATCCGACCTCTCGGAGCCGTGGGCGGAGCTTTGGATCCGAGGGACTTTGTGTGACTTCGGCTCTGTCCCGGTCGGAGTACACGGGTCTTTCGGATCCGAGGGTCTCAGCCCCGGATCCGGTCCCCGCTTCGGAGCCGAGTGGGAGCCGACTCTTTGAGCCTATTGAGAGTAGCCCTCCCTCTGCTTTCGTGGTGGTGGAGAGGGCACTGTTGAGTGCATCTGGACCCCGGGTCCTGGCTTCGGCTCCTCCCTGCACTCCCTCTCAGCTGGTCCGGGCTCTCATCACCCGGCCTTCGGGACAGCCTGCTTCAGCGTCTCTGTGTGTTCCTGCGGAACATGATATTGCTGGTGAGTCTTCCTCGGACAGCCCCCCCGAAGAGGTCCCTCACAAAGCCCAGTTTAAGAGGAGGCACATGGACTCCCCTGAGTCCCTTTCCAAAGATACGGACTTAGATGAAGGGGAAGGCTCCCCAAGGTCACCCCCCTGAGGATGTCTCCTTTGGAGACATCATGGAGATGCTCAGGATTGGGGGGGGGTCTGCCCCCAAGGCTTCCTCCGAGGAGTCTGTATTCCTAGAGGCGTTCGAAGCAGGGCCATCTACCTCTTGGGTGTCCCCTCCCCCCGACCCACTGGTGGACCTTATTTCCACCAGGGCTTGGAAGGAGCAGGACACTGTAGTGCCAGTCCCCAAGCGCCCTGATAGGATCCTGAGTCCCCCTGCTGAAAGAACCCACTGGAGCAGAGGTACCCCCGTGGATGCCATGTTGGTGGCGGCGGCTGGCTCAGGAGAGCTCTGCGGTCCACCCGCCGAGTAAGGACTCTTGAGCGATGGACCGCCTGGGGAAGCGGGTCTTTAGTTCAGCAACCTTCTCCATGAGAGCGCTGAACTATATGGCACACGTCATCCGGATGCAGCGGGATCTAATAAAAGAATACGCTGCATCCCCCCCAGAGTCCATGTCGGAAGGAGACAAGCATATGTACTCCTCCCGAATGTCTACTCTACGTTCAGTTTTTAACACCTCTATGCGGCTCTTGTCACACGCCACTGAAGGAGCCGCTAGAGCCAGCGGAGCCAGCCTGGTAATGAGGCGTCAGGCTTGGCTCCGACACTGTGACTTGTTGGAACCCTTTAAGGCGTCATTCGCAAATGCCTCCTTTGATGGTTCTGCACTTTTTGGCAAAACCGTTCGCGACACTTTAGTCCAGAGTGAGAAAGCCGTGAAGACGTTGTCTGCCATCGGAGTCCACTTCTCTGCTCCCCAGAGGTCCTTTTCTAAGAACCAAAAGGATCAGAAGAAGATGTGGTTCCAAAAATCGCATCAGTCCCAGTCTGCTCTGGACAACCAGTCCTACCGTGGCAGAGGAGGACAGGGAGAACGCTGCCCACGAGGCAGAGAGGGTCCCAGAAACTTTGGGTCCAGGGAACCATTCTCTGAGAGGCCCACGCAGAACCCCTGAGGGGTTGCCCGGCTGCTCCACTCTGGAGGCAGTCGGGGGGCGTCTTTCTAAGCACCTAGCAATGTGGGAGTCCATAACAACTGATCGCTGGGTGCTTCGCATCATATCCAGAGGTTACCAAATTCCCTTTATTGTAACCCCCAAAATCAAAAGCCTCCCCGATGTACCACCCAATCAGAGGGAGGCAGCTGCTACAGAAATTCAGCAGCTTTTGCAAAAAAGAGCCATCCAACCCATCCCCCCAGATCAGTTCGGATCGGGGTTTTACTCCAGGTTCTTTCTGGTGCCAAAAAAGACGGGGGACTTGAGACCCATTCTCGATCTCTCTCTCCTGAACTTGGCAGTACCCAAAGAAAAGTTCCGAATGGTCACCTTACAATCTATTCTCCCCCTATTACGGGAGAACGATTGGATGTGCTCGATAGACCTCAAGGATGCATACTACCACATCCTTAGTGGACAGACGCTCCAGGAGGTTCCTCCGCTTCCAGCTGGGAGCCAGTCACTTTAAGTTCAGGGCCCTTCCCTTTGGTCTCACCTCAGCCCCCTGGTGTTCACCAAAGTCTTGGCGGTCATAGCGGCCCACCTGTGGCTTCAGGCAATTCAGGTCCGTACCTGGACGACTGGCTCCTCATCGCCCCAACAAGGCATCTGCTCTGTTCAGGCAGGGATTACTTCTTCGACCTTGCTCTACGTCTAGGGTTAACTATCAACATGACCAAATCCTCTCTAGTCCCCTCACAAGTAATAGATTTTATAGGGGCGAGATTGGATTCCAGGATAATGCTTGCCTTCTTAACTCCCGATCGGCTTCAAAACCTGAAGTTGCATGTCAAGGCCATTCTCATTCTTCCTGCTCCATCTGCGGAATTGATCCTGAGAGCTCTAGGGTCCATGGCGGCAGCTATTCCTCTACTACCCCTAGCCCGCCTAAATATGAGGGTCCTGCAGTGGACCCTCCAAGTACAATGGTCCCTGTCTCGCAACCCCCTGTCCCATCCTATTCCCCTATACAGGGCTTGCAGAGGGTCACTCATGTGGTGGCTCCGGTCCCCGAGTCTCCACACGAGACAACCACTTCCGATGCCTTCCCCCGTCATCACAGTGACTACGGACGCCTCTCGCCTGGGTTGGGGGGGGGCCACTATTCAGGCAGAACGGTCCAAGGCACGTGGAATGACACAGAGACCTCTTTGCATATCAATATCCTAGAGAAGAGGGCGGTGCTTTTGACGTTGCAGGCACTTCACAGCCTTCTACCGATTGGGACAATTGCAGTACAAACGGACAACATGTCAGTTGTCTGGTACATCAACAAACAGGGGGGAACCAGGTCTTATCCCCTTTGTCGCGAGGCCATAAGAGTGTGGGAATGGGCGATTTCCACCAACCGCTTTCTTATTGCAACGCACATTCCGGGACGGTCCAACATCCTAGCAGACAGGCTCAGTCGTTCGATTCTGACTCCGTACGAATGGTCTCTCAATCCTCTAGTAGCGAAACAAATATTTGCCCTATGGGGGCAACCCTGTTGCAATCTTTCTGCCTCTCCTTCAAATACCAAATGCAACAGTTACTTCGCTGTAATCCCCCTTAGGGGGAGTTCCCGAGAGACTCTCTAGTACATGCTTGGCCTCCCGGTCTCCTTTACGCTTATCCTCCTTTGCCCATGATGCTGAAACTCCTACAGAAAGCCAGTCAGCTGGGGAGCAAAATGATCCTCATTGCCCCATTCTGGCCTTGTCAAACATGGTTCCCGTACCTGTGGTCTCACCTAATTCATCCACCATGGATTCTGGATCCACTCCCGGATCTCATTACCCACCCTCTGGGTCTCCCGGCCCCCAACCTGGTCAACCTCAAGCTGACGGCTTGGTTGCTCCAGTTCCACTCCTGATTAGGACTCCCGGAATCTCCTCACCAGTCAAAGCCATCCTAGTAGCAGCACATAAACCTTCCACCAGAAGAGTTTACCGAAGCAAGTGGAAACGTTTCTCCATCTGGGCGGAGCACCATCACTTGGATCCTTTCACGGTGCCTCTCACGTCAGTTTTGGAATTCTTAACTACCCTTTTTCATCAAGGGGCTAGCTGCTCTACAGTCAAGGTACAACTGGCAGCGATTTCGCATTATCATGTAGGGCATGAATCAGGCCCTCTGATGACTTCCAAGCTTTGTAAAGCTTTCCTCAAGGGTACCTTCCTTCTCAGACCTCCAGTCAGGGAGGTAGTACCCCCATGGGATTTGTCCTTGGTTCTCCAAGCCTTGACTAGCCCCCCTTTCGAGCCAGCGGCCACAGTTGATCTTAAATATCTCTCTTGGAAAACGGCCTTCTTAGTGGCCATTACTTCAGCTAAAAGGGTCTCTGAACTTCAGGCTCTATGTGTTAAGCCGCCGTATTTATCCTTCCAATCAGATAGAGTTTACCTCAGGATCAATCCGTCCTTTCTGCCTAAGGTGTCTTCGGAAGCTAATATTAATCAATCTATTAATCTTCCCGTGTTCTTTCCCCATTACCAGAACAAAGGGGAATATAAACTGCATTCCTTGGATGTGCACAGACAATACTCATCGAACTGCTGGTCATAGGCAATCTGACCAGTTGTTTGTCTCCTTTGCCAAAACAAGTTTAGGCAAGTCGATTTCTAAAGTTACACTATCACGGTGGATAGCTAATTGTATCCTCTTGGCGTATCAGAGTTCGGAAAGCCTGCACCTCAGGGAGTCCGAGCTCATTCTACTAGGGCCGTCGCTGCTTCGGCGGCTTTTAAATCTAGGGTCCCCTTAGATGATATTTGTTCCGCGCCACTTGGGCCTCATCTCATACCTTTATCAGCCATTACAAACTGGTTGTTGTCTCCAGAGGTAGGGCATCCTTTGGCTCTGCAGTGCTCCGGAATTCTCTCAAAAGCCAGGCCCCAAGATTCAGGTAGGGGGGGGACTCTGTCCCAATGGTTGCTGACAAATGAAGTTCCTCAGATTTATTTAGAAGTTATGTACTCACCATAACGCTCCATCTGAGTAGGCCATCTTCATGTCTGCAACCACCCCCTAATACTCCTGACCCATAGGTCTTGTCTTTGAGCCTTCCTTCCAAGCAATAACATTGTTGGTGCTCGTTGAACTTGATCTGAGGTCAGTTAGGTTTGGAGGTAGGAGGGCTAAAGGGGAGGGCTAGGAGCCTTGATCTACGTGTTGTGGTGTACTCTACTGCTCGGATCCGAGATCGGATCCAGCCTCAAAGGTTGCAGACAAACAAAGATACTTACTCAGATGGAGTACTACTAATTAACTAAATTTTCTAATTAACGAGAATGAAATAATTGTGATAATTAATGATAATAAACTATATGGGTATATCTTAGGAAGATATGAAGGAAGATGTAAAAGAGAAGAGGTAAAAAAAAAGAAAGGGTAGAGGGTAGAGGAATGAGAATTGTTATGAATTTCCCGATGAATTAAGTTTAATAAATTAATAATTTAAAAGTGCGTATGTGATGACTGTAACGAGGAAAAAAAATAAAACATTTTTTAGAATGTAAAAAAATGAAAAGTTTTGGGAAAGTTATAAAAATATAAATGGGAAGGATTTAAAAATTTTGCAGTCAGTACAATATTATATGTGAAATACAAGAAAGAACAAATTGAAACTGAAAAATGGAAGAGAACCCTGGAGCAATTTGTAGATTATGGGAAAGAAGGCATAAAGGATTATTATATAATAAAAATAGAGATGAAGAAGATGTACTACATGAATTATAAAGATTGTTGTGAAAAAAAACATAGTTGACTTGAAAACATTATGTTAAATGATAAAAATAATTACTTTCTGTGTAGAATATATGTTAACAATAGAAAGAAATTTCACTATATATGTTACAGTGTGTAAAGACTGCAAAGAAGTGAAAATATGGAAAGATGTCACTAAAGCAGCCCCTGCTCTTTTCAGTATGTGGGCTATAGTGTTTCAACCATAAAGTGGAAGTGATGGAGGAAGCTGAAGAGAATGGAGTTGTGAGATAATGACAGAGCGAGCAACCTGAGATTCCTGTATCTGAAGTTGAAGAATCATCTGAAATGGATATACATACTGTGGCTAATGGATTACCATAGGTTGCGATAACAGAATTACAGCTTGGAGGTTTGGAAGATGAGATATTAAAAAACATGACTAATAAAGTGGAACCCAGTAAAGATGTTGTGCATTCATGGTTAGAGTTTGGGGGGATTGATTCTTTCCTGAAGGATTCCAGTGCATCAGACATACATAATGGTCAGGAAATGGAGAGACTGATGGTGATGTAGTTGTAACTGAGCTTATGGATGATGTTAGAGCAATATTGTAACTTAGAAGCAGGACCATAGCAAAATAAGATAAATAAAATGTATGTATCAAGCAATGCAAATGTTAATTCTGATAAGAACACAATCTATGGACAATAGCCAGGTAGTAGAACTGAGGAAAAAGACTGTGCTGCAGTAGGGGGATACCTTGTGTTGGATAAGTCAATAGTTCCACTGGGGTTAAAAGTAGGATATGTAATGGCCTTCATACATACTGGGAGTATGGATTTTTGTGAGATAACTTTTGTAATGCTTACTTGCCCTCACTTGAAATTTTATGGCTGCATTTGACAGTAAAACCATGGAATAAATATTAAAAGAGACTAATGTAATATTAAAATAGAAGGTAAAAATGGAATTTGTGTCTTTAGAGATGAGTGAAAATGAGGTAAGACCTTCTTCTGAGGAAAATGTAATAAAGTTTTTGAAATAAAAACTGGATGAAAAAAATTATGGAATAGGGCTAGGAAATGTAAGTTAGCTTAAATTGTACTGGTGGAAAAGTTGATTACTTCTATGACTTTGCAGTTATTGATGGGAAAAAAGGCATGATTAGATACTGGGGTAGATACTGGGAGCAACCAAAGACATTTTGTTTTGGAGATAGGACAATTATTTAATTCAGTCATATTCCAGAAGAAGATTTGGTCATTGTGGGGAATCAGGCCATGCAACCAAAGACTGCCTAATGTTTTTGTAGGAAATGTGGTAGTAATGAGCATTTGTGGTTTGATTTGTGAGAACATTTAAGTGGAATAGAGGATGACGTTACACATGAGAAAGTGATGAAGAATGTAATGTAATGTAATATTTTAATACTACTTCCTGAGCATCCTTAATTATCATGCCCACATAAGACTTTCCAGAATCAAAGCACAACCCTCCCCATGGCTACAGAAAACCACTAAGTCAGAAATGAAAAACAGGGATAAAGCCTGGGAGCACTGGCGCAAAACCAAAACCCCCTCAACTAGACAGAAATTCCTAGAACTACGCAATAGAGTCAAAAAGCTAATAAAACAGGACAAATTCCAATACTACCAGTCTGCCCTAGTCTCCTCTCGACACAGCCCCAAACAATTCTGGTCCTCCATAAACTCCATCCTCCACCCAAGTAAAGTCAGTACCCCTCCTCCTAACATCCCTCACTCCTCAGAAAATATTGCTACCTCATTCAACACACACTTCACACAAACCATACTATCACTAGATAAAAAACACAACCCCCCCCTCACCTCCAACCCACACCTTCAACTAGTAATCTCCCCACTGCCTTCTCTTTTTCTCCTGTACCTACCTCCAACATAAAAGAACTCTTAACTAAACTTAAGCCCACCAGATTAGCAGCAGACAACCTCCGAAGTGAATACCTACAAATCACAGCTGATATTCTGGCCTACCCAGTATCCATCATGATTAACCGATCTCTGTCAGAAAGTTACGTTCCCACACTGTGGAAAGTATCACATTTAATTCCCCACCACAAAGGCGGACCATCCACAGAACTAACCAGTTACTGCCCCATAGCTATTCTCTCTCCATTCTCCAAAATACTAGAGAGATGCATACACTCTCAGGTCTCACACTACCTCCTTACTAACAACCTCCTTTCCAGTACTCAGCATGGTTTCTGACCAAACCATAGCACCACCACTGCCTTACTCTTTTTTACTAACACTATCCTTCAGCATAAAAACAATGGCTATCTCTCCTCTGTTACTTTCCTAGACCTATCTAAAGCATTTGACATGGTCCCACACAAATAACTTATCTCTGTCCTCAATAACCTATCCTTCTCACAATCGGTCACCAACTGGTTTCAGAGTTACCTGTCTGACCTCCAACAATCCGTTGTATGGCAGAATGACATATCTCCCCAACTACTTGTCTCCATAGGGGTTCCCCAAGGATCCATTCTTGGACCCCTACTCTTCTCTGTTTTCACCAATAATCTAGCCTCTGCCACCAAACATGGCACACTCATACAATACACAGAGGACTCAACCATCATCTGCTCAGCCCAGTCCCTACCCAGACTGCAAAAAGTCACACAGGAAGCCTTTTCCTCTGTTGAAACTTGGTTATCCGATGCCCAATTAATACTCAACCCAAACAAAACTAAACTACTCATCTTCCAACCCACCAAACATACTCAAAACAACTCTCATTTTAACATCACAACAAAAGGCAACACCACTATATACCCAACTGAACACACCAAATTGCTAGGAGTGGAAATAGACATTAAACTAAAATTTGACATTCACATATCCTTGACCATAAAAAAGTCCACAATAAACTAGGAGTGCTATACAGAAATAAGCAACTTCTCACCAAAGCAACAAAGATTTCAATAGCAAATTCCCACCTTATCTCCACCCTACTTTATGCCTGTCCAATATATACCAACCTAAGGCATTGCGATTTAAACAAGCTAGAGACCTGCTGCAACAAAATCGCCAAATTCGCCACAGGGGCGTCCTACCGTAGTCACCACTGTCTCTCACTTGCTGAACTAGGCTGGCTTGAACTCCCTCACCTCCTTCAATGGTATCAACTCTCACTTGCCCACAAACTAGTAAATCATCCACTAAATGTCCCATCCCTCCAGAATCTACTCCAACCCTATCGCACCACCAGACCACTAAGATCCAGCAACAAAAATCACTTGCAGATCACTAAAGCCAATAACTCTGCTGGTGAAGCACTATTCTCTTGCACCATAGCCAAATTATGGAACTCCCTCCCACCCACAATTACCTCCATACCATCATGCACCCACTTCCAAACTTTACTAAAAGCGCACCTAAAAACATGCTGGCTATGCCCTTGCAACTCCCACTCTAATATCACCCTCCCCATCCAACCACTACCTTTCTTTCCACTCCACTAACTACCTTGATTATAGCAAGCTCAGATGCTCATAAGCCAGTACTTATTATACAGCAGGAACTTCTTCTTGTGACATTTGTTAATGTTTGTTATGTACTTCACAGATAAAGATTCTAGTTGTCTACTGATGTACTATGTTCTTCATCTGTAAATATTTTGTAAGTAATTGCTATGCAAATTGTTAATCGTTATGTAATCCAATGTAACTACTGTCTGTTTGTTTTAACTGTGGAGCTTTTCTCCCCGGGCCTCCACTGAAAATGGGCCTATGTCCAGTCGGACACTCCCGGTCAACAAATATAAATAAATAAATAAAATGTGCATGTCCGATCAAATGCTGAACTTACTGTTACTTAAAAAAATAATAGAACAGATTGGAAAATGTTGTTGAAGATAATGACATATTTACTGTTGATGTTCAAAACATATATGAACCACTCAGAATGAGGAAGTGTTCAGTTGGGGCAACATGAAGTTAGAAAAAGCATTGACTGGTAAAAGGGTAAGGAAAAAATAAAGTAACTGCAAAAAATTGCAAAGAAAAGAAAATTACAGCATCACATTGTTTTCTTTAAACATGGAACAGTAATGCAATTGAAGAGAGGTTTAATGATGTCAAAAGCAAAAATTGGATGCAATTTTTGCAAGCTTTGATATATCTTTATAAAAGTCACAGGGTACAGAGAGAATTAATATGGTGTTATAAAATAAATTTAAGTTTGAGAGTGATTTAATCTCAAGAATTGCTATTCTGTTTTAGAATAAAAGTATAATGTCAGTAGATCAAATTGTTGTTAAACCTGGAAGAGTATAATATGTGACATTACAGGGGTTAATAAGATAAGACTTCTGAATATTATATAAACACTTACAAACTGCACAAAAAATAGGAATTATTTTATGAGATGAAAATATATATTATCGCTAAAGTGGACCGTATAACTAGGTGATTTTCATTGTAGTTTGTGCAGGAAAAAAGGAAGACAGGTAAACATATTAGAGCTTGCAGAAAATGTATATGTATGGACATTTGTGTTTAGGGCATCTAAGATATTATACACATAAGCTTACAGCAAATGTGTATATGTGGACAATTGTGTTTAGGGCATCTAAGATGTTATACACACAGAAGGTTATGTTTAATAACTGAAACAGACTATGATATGTTTTCTGAAGGATTATTATGTAGTCAGTATGGATACTCTCTCTCTTTCTTTTGGCTTTTTTCCCGGTTAGGGGTCACCACAGCAGATCACCTTATCCGCTCATGATTGGCAGTGGAGTTTTTACGGTGTCGAGTTGCCAGCCCGGCGGCCAAACTTCCACAGAAGTCACACACACGCATGCACTCACACCTAGGGCCAATTTTAGAGTGTCCAATCCAATTGTAGCATGTCTTTGGGGATGTGGGAGGAAACCAGAGCACCCGGAGGAAACCCACACGACCACAGGGAGGACATGCAGACTCGGCACAGAAGACACCCCAGCCGAAGATTGAACCGGAGAGCCTAACAGCTGCACCACCGCGGCCGTCCTGAAGAAGTTAATTTTTCTACTTATTGTTACATTAAATTTCAAATAAGTAAGGTACTGGGATATATTAGAGAGAAAAAATATTGAAAAGATATATGGGTGATGTCACTAAAAGAGAATATTTGTAGAAGGTGCTGAATCAGTTTTGGAAGGAGCATTATTTTATGAGTCAGTTCTGCAAATCAGCTAAATATCGGTAGATTATATGTAAAGGAAATATAGGAAAAAATAGATTACAAAAGTGGTACTGGAAAGATGAGAAGAAATATAAAAATATTATTAAAATATATGAATTGTTTAAAATGCGATGATAAATCTGTAACAGAAGGAAATATATAATGAAATATTAACAAAGTTAAAAATGTTATATAGACAAAGATATTTTTTGCAAGGAAAAAAAGGGAAGAGATCACTTTTTTGGGGGCGGGAGACTCTGCAAAAAGATGAAGGAATGATAAGTATAATTTTGAATGTAATTGTGAGATTATGACACAGCAAAGATGTATAATGTATAGGATAGAAAAAACATATTATTAAACTTTATGGTAAAAAAAAAAACATGAAAATAAAGGAATGGGAATTCATGATGTGATGAGGTAGGTGGTGAGATAATGTCAAGAAAGATTACAAAGGAGGAGTTAGATGTGAACAACTTAATGAGATGAGTGCTCCAGGATCAGAGGTATTTGTATAAATTTTATAAGGAAATGGATATGGATAAAAAATAATTATTTATACAAGCATTAAATGAATGACTAGTATATGGAATTAGAGATAGAAAACAGTGAAGGAATAATATTTTGTATAAAAAGAGAAATAGAAAAGACAAATACTGGAGACCATTAGCTTTGATTAATGGAGGTTATAAAATATTTATAAATATAGTTCAAACAAAGAATGAGTAAATTCGTGGTTACAATTTTGGATGAAGGAATTTATAGCATTAAAGGTAAGAATAATACAGAGGGTTGTGAGCAGGTCACTGATCGTAACCCCCTTTTTATGTATTTGAGAGATGGATGCCAAGGAATTCACTTTGAGACCTTGACATCCATGTCAAGAACACCTAATAAAGGATTATAATCTGAGACCCAATCATTATTCTTTGTAATGCATGGAGCTTTATCTGATGCATGTGCTATTAGTTATAGAAAAGAGTGCTGTTTTGCTAGCTTTCAAAGCTGTAAAACACTTAGCACTGTCAGAAAGATGGTAACACATTCTCTTATGCCAAAAAAAGGCAGGGACACATTACCAGCACAGACTGAAAGCAGAAACAAATTTGTTTTTAATTCTACTGCTGTTGTTTGTTGGTCAGTACTGGTAAATTTAACTGCCTAGTGTGATACCCAATCTTAACAAGTGAAGCAGGGGTTAACAACTGATCTGATGTTATCAGTTTTCATTGTATCCTCAACTGATGGGTTTTGATCCGATCCCTCGGATCCAAATTGGACGTTACTAAAGCTTGTGGCAGCTAAGAACTCTTGAGCTTCTCCCTTATCCACAATGCACCAACCCCAATTACCTCAGATCTCGTTTGCCACTTTTCAGTGAAATAAGTTGTTTCTAGCACTCTTAAATGATATAAAGATAAGCTGTAAAAACTTCACTTATTTATTTAATTATTCCTTATTTATTTAGATTAAGTATTTCCCTTAATTGTCACATTCCTTTTTGACTTCTCTTGTGCTAAATTTCTTATGTCTGATGTCTGTTCAGTCTTCATCAAACCTTTGGGTTACGGTTCCATCTTCAGAACTGACTCGGCCATTAGCAACTAAAGCTTCCGAACTACAGCTCCTCCTACCGTACCCATAATACCTTACTCCTCCAAGATACCTTAGATTTCATTTGCAGTGTATCAGCAATGCATCATGCTATGTTTAGAGCTCCTTCTTGGGTTTATTTACTATGAATTTTTGGTACGTGAGTTGGCCTTTGGTGTGTCCTTTCCTACCCTTCTCTTTAGCCTTTTGTGTTAGTTAAAAAAATCATTTAGCTTAGTTTTTTTCTTCTCTTTTCTTGCTGTGTGTGTTCTCTTCATTCCCTTCTTCTTCTTTCTTCTTTCACTGAGTCAGAGAAATCCGACAAACCTGTAGGTTGTAAGAAATGCACTTCTTGTGGGCACAAGATCCCCATCTCTGATGCCCACAGGGAGTGCATTTACTGTTTGGGACCTGCACACCTTGAAGTGGCATGCTCTATCTGCAAGGCCTTCCTCCCTCAAGCTATTGCAGATAGAAGGAATAAGCTGGTCTTAAAAGGGCTTGTTCCACCTTGCTCCCCAGCTATCCCTTCTGTCTCAGAGGTTCAAACCCCTGTTAAGAAACCTAAGGAGGCCAGGAACCCTAAGAAACAGTCCCTGGACACCTCCTCTTTGGCTGTTTCGGAGCCTCCCAAAAAGGCCCCAAGAACATTGGAGCAGAGCCTTTCGACTCTTGACTTCTGCACCTATCCCTCCATCCGATGCCCCAGTCGTCATGTCGGGGTCAAAGCCATCAATGCCAAGTACATCCCCTTGGGATGTTTCTCCAAGACCTCACACCAGGCCTTCCTGTATCTTCTCTTCCATCAGGTCCTCTCGGAGCTTGTCAGAGAATGAGGTGAGTAAATTGATGAGGAAATTTTTCTGCACACAGATCCAGATGGGGGTCATTCCAACTCCATCCATGATAGGATCAGTGAGCAGAGCTTCTCCCTGCAAAATAGTATCTCCTTCTCCAACCCAGCCTTCCGCTTTGGCTCCCAAGGGTGGAGACATTGGAGCTGATAGTTATCTCAACTTTGAGTCTGACTGCTTGCCTGAGTCGCTTGGTGCAGACCATGTCAGTCCCAAGGGCGTCTTGGAGCCAAAGCCTTAACATCAAGTCCAAGTGATGACTTTGATTCCAAAGTTCTCAAAGCTGTGTCTTCCCCTTAGCGCCTAGTTGTTCTACAACTCAGTGCCGACTCCTCCCTTGGAGTGGAGGGCTGCTGGAAACTGGGGACAGCATGCTCTTGATCCTTCGAGGCAGAGGAGGCTTCCTTTTTACTCCGGGAGTCCCTCAGCCTTTGAGGTGGTGGAGAGGGTACTCTTTGTTCCTAGGAGGTTCCTGGCTTCTACCAGAGCGGATCCACCCCTTCAACTTCTGGGCTGTGTGTCGCAGACCTCACTTCTGCCACTAGGACAGCTGGCCTCTCAGGGCCTCCAGTCTTTTCCACTTGTGGAAGCCCAAACTTCTTTCTACACCTCCCCGGAACACTCTACCCTGGAGGCTACTCAGAAGAAAAAGTGCAAAAGGAGACTCCTAGATTCCCCAGAGGAACTTCTCACAACAGACACTGACTTCGATGAAGGGGAGGGGTCCACTAGATCTCCATCTGATGTCTCCTTTGGAGACATTTTGGAAATCCTTCATCAGAGAGGTGGCTGGTCAGCCCCAAACCCCACTCCGGATGAGTTAGTGTTCCTGGAAGCCTTCGGGACTGGCCCATCTACATCCTGGGTGTACCCTCTTGCAGACACCCTAGTGGACCTGGTATCTGCAAGGGCATGGAAGGAACCAGATGCTGCAGAGCTGATCCCTAAAAGAGCTGACAAAATTCTTAGTACCCCCCAGTATAGACCTCACTGGATGAAGGGTATTCCAGTAGCTGCCATGGTGGTTGCGGTGGCCACCAAGAAAGAGCTTGCCCAGGAAAGCTCTACTGTCCATCCCCCTAACAGGGAGTTTAGGGCTATAGACAGATTTGGAAAATGGTTTACACTTCTTTCACTTTTGCCCTCAGAGTGTTGAACTATCTTTCCCACTTTATGAGGCAATAGAGGGACTTGCTTAAGGAACTCTGTAGCTCCAGCCCTGAGTCTATGACAGCAGAGGAATGGAACTCTTTCACCTCCTGCATAACGACTCTGCAGTCCATTTCTAATGCGTCCATGAGGCTCATCTCTCATGCAGTAGAAGGTACCTCTAGTGGTATGGTTCTGCTATTGCCATTTGGGATCTTGCCTGGATGTGGCTGTGTGACTTTGCAGAACCCTTTAAGGCGTCTTTCATCCATGCCCCCTTTGACGGTTCCTCCCTCTTTGGACTGGCTGTATGCGAAACACTTACCCACAGCGAAAAGAACGAAAAGACATGTTTGCCATTGGCATCCACTTTTCTACCCTGCACTGACCTTTTCCAGGAACCAGCGTGGGGGAAGAAGTTGTGGTTCAGGAAGTTTCAAGGTACTTTCCAGGATGCTGAGGGAGATATTTCCCCCAGGGGCAGAGGGGGGAGTAATACGAGTTGCAGAGGAGGTCTGGAAAATCAAGGATCTCGAGGTACTCCTTTGGAGAGAGAGATCCTTGCAGCATCCCTGAAGGGTTGCCAGACTGTCTGTCTCTGGAGGCAGTTGGAGAACATTGCTCCTAGCCCTATAAGTGTGGTAGCCATCACAAACTACCGATGGGTGGCAAGGAATCTTATCCAGAGGTTACTCCATTCCCTTTTTAAACATCCCCAAGCCAAAACAAATCCTCCCTGATGTACCACTCATTCAGAGCGAGGCAGCAGCTTTAGAAATCACAAAGTTGCTTAAAAAAAGAGTCATCCAGGAGGTCCCCCAGACCATCCCGGATCAGGAATCTACTATGGGTTCTTTTTAGTTCCAAAGAAAACAGGGGACCTCAGGTCCATACTCGACCTAACTTATCTGACCAAATCAGTGAAACATATGAAGTTTAGGATGGTCACTGTCCAGTCCATCTTTCCTTTTCTACAGATGGACGACTGGATGTGCTCGATAGACCTGAAGGATGTGTACAATCATATCAAAATGAACAGGAACACCAGAAGGTACTTCTGTTTCAGGTAGGGAGCCAGCCACTTCCAGTTCTGAGTGCTTCCATTTTGTCTCATCACAGCCCCCAGGGTGTTCGCCAAATGCATGACATTAGTTGCAGCTCACCTCAGACTGCAGGGATTTCACATATTTCCTTATTTGGACAACTGGCTCCTAGTCAAACTAACCATGCATCTACTGGTTCAGGCCAGGGACTTTCTCTTGCAACTGGCCTCAACCTTAGGGATCACTGTAAATCTTCAGAAGTCACAGTTACAACCAATGCAAACCATATTTTTATAGGAGGTTATTTGGACACAAACAAAACTCTGGCCTCTCTCCCCCCAGACAGGATTCATTCGCTAAGGATGCATATCAGACAAATGCTAGCTACTCCAGTCCCTCCAGCAAAGCTTATCCTCAGGGCCTTGGGCTCTATGGCTACAACAGTAACATTGCTACCGACAACTCATTTACACATGAGAATTCTTCAGTGGATGTTATTGGTTCACTAGTCCCTTCTGCACCAACCCCTGAACCATTCTATCAGTTTATCATAGCTATGCAGAAATTCTCTATTGTGGTAACTGCTTGACCCAGAAGTCACTCAAGGTCAACCATTCATTCTCCCCACACTTATTGCCACGCTGACCACAGATGCCTCCCAGCTGGGGAGGGGGGCATTATCTGGGATGGACAGTTCAAGGCACGTGGACTCCCCAGGGGACCAACCTGCATATCAGCATTCTAGAGATGAGGGTGGTGCTTCTAGTGTTGCAAGCACTCCACTCCCTTCTTCCTGTAGGGACTATCGCGATTCAGACCGGCAACATGTCAGTTATGTGGCACATCAACAAACGAGATGGAACCAGGTCTTACCCCCTATGTTGAGAAGCAGTGAGAGAGTGACAATGGCCTGTCTCTACCAACTGCTTTCTAATCACAGCGCACATTCCGGGAGAGCACAGCATACTGGCGGACAGGCTCAGCAGAGTTTTATTGATGCCCCATGAGTGCTCTGTAAATCAGTCAGTGGCAAACAAGATTTTCCTCAAATGAGGTCAGCCTTGCTGCAACTTCTTTGCTTCTCCCCTCAACAACAAATGTAGTGGGTTCTTTGCCCTGATCCCTCCACAGGGAGAGTTACTAAGAGATGCTCTAGTCCATGCTTGGCCCCTCAGTCTACTTTATGCATTCCCACCTGTTCCGCTGATCCCCATATTTCTTTAGAAAGCAAGCAGGTTGAAGAGCAAAGTGATCCTCATTGGTCCCTTCAAGTCTGGTTCACCTTTCTGTGGTCTCATCTGATTTGTGCGCTATGGATGCTGGAACCCTTTCCACATCTCCTGTCTCACCCCTCAGGGCAACTCCATCTGGATCTCCACAACTTGAAGTTAACCACATGGTTTCTCCAATTCCAGTGATGGCTAGACATTTCAGGCTTTCTGCCCCAGTTCAGAAGATTTTGATTTCTTCCCATAAGACCTCTACCAGGAAAATGTATAAAAAGTAAGTGGAAACCAACAGCACCACATTGACCCGCTCCTGGCAACCATTCCGGCTGTATTGGACTTCTTAGCTGGTCTGTTTCATTCCGGGGCTAGTTTTTCTACTGTCAATGTTCAGATAGCAGCCATTTCTAATTTCTATATTGGAGAAAATTCTGGATCCTTAGCTTTTTCTAGACTTTGCAAAGCTTTTCTTAGAGGTGTGTTTCTACTTCGTCCGCCTATTAAGGACCCTAACCCTCCGTGGGACCTCAGTATGTTTCTTCAAGCACTGATCTTACCTCCCTTTGAACTGTCTGCAAAGGTAGATTTAAAATTTTTGTCCTGGAAAATGGGCTTTTTAGTGGCCATCACTTCTGCAAAAAGAGTATCGGAGCTTCAAGCCTTATCTTCCAAATCCCCCCACCTTATCTTTCATAAAGACAGAGTTACCCTGTGTGCTCATACCTCTTTGTTACTCAAGGTTGCTATAGAAAATACTATTAATCAGTCCATCAACTCCCTATGTTCTTCCCAGACTTCCAAAATAAGGGAGAATATGTGCTGCACCTCTTAGACGTACAGGGACAATTGTGCTTCTACCTGGATAGAACAAAATTTTTCAGAAAATCTGACCAACTGTTTATGGCTTTCGCAGATTTCATAGGATTATAGGAGGCTACCAGGCTAACGGCCCCAGGGCCGTTGTCAAAGCTACCATAGCTAGATGGTTGCGGGATTGTATCTCCTACATATACTCTTCTAAGAATATTCTCTTACCTAGGCAAGTCAAAGCTCATTCCATGAGGTCCCTGGCCTAGTCTCAGGCCTTTTGGTCTAGGGTCTGTTTGGAAGACATTTGTGCGGCTGCTTCGTGGGCAGATTCTTGCACCTTTATCTCTGATTACAAACTTGACATCATCTCCAGGAATAGAGCTGCTTTTGGCTATGCAGTTTTCCAGGATATCCTTCCATGAAGGCCACCCAGATCTATGCAGCTGGGGACTCTGTCCCACAGGTTTGATGAAGACTGAAGCAGACAACACAGATGGAACATTATGGTGAGTACATAACTTCTTTTTTCCTTCTTTTTTTATTGTATTTGAGTACCTCTTGGTACTATTGTTAGTATCTTTTCCTTAGTACTACATTTAATGCAGTTTCTCTAATACCATTGTTGGTAGCTGTTCTTTGTCCTTTATTTGTCTCTGTTTAAAAAAAAAGTAGTAGAAGTAATTAAATTCTTTTCCCTTTTTTGATTTTTGTTGGCTTTACAGTATGGCGGATAAGGCTCCAGCGGCTTTAAAAAAATGTTCTTTGTGTGGGCATAAGCCCCCCTTCATCAGATGCCCACACTTTATGTGTAAACTGCTTAGAACCACTTCACTTAGAAGAAGATTATTCTGTTTGCCACAGGTTTAACCCCAGGATGTTAGTTGAAAGCAAGAATAAACTGATTCTTAATGGCGTTTTGCTGTCATCTTTTGGAGAGACTATATCCAGAGAAACATCTCTGAAAACCAAGAATAAAACAAAATCCTCATCTCTGAAAGCTTCTTCTTCCTCTTCTGCTTGGGAGTCCTCAAAGAAGAGGTCTCACAAAGATCCGACTTCACCCTCGGATCCAAAGAAGCTGAAAATGTCTGATCCGACTCTTTCGGATCCAAGGAAACCAAAATTATCTGATCCATCCTTCTCGGATCCAATATTATCCAAGTTGGATCCAGCTGTTGCTGGCCCTTCAGATTCATCCTTGGTATTATTTTACCAAGGGCTCGGTATTTACCGCCAGTGGATCCCGTACCCTCTAGGGTACCTTCCACATTTCTGGACAAATCCAGGTCTCCTTCAGTGTTTTCCACTCATTCTTCCAGAAGTCTCTCAAAGGAAGATTTGGAAAGTGGTAAGGAAGATTCTCTTGGCGCAGGGGCAGATAGGTGTTCCTTTGGCTCCTATCCCTTGGGGTCAGGAGGTCAATTTTTCTGCTACACCCCCTCTACAACTTCCTCCTCTGACTCCATTAGCTGTCTCAGAGTCCCCGGATCCTAGCCATCTGGATCCTTCCTGTCAAATCTGGCAACCTATTGGAGCTGAAGCCTACCTGTCAGGCCCAAGGTGTTGTAGTCGACTCTGAAGCTTTCAGAGCCATCTGTGTGCCTCAGAGCCTTGGCACTGGGTAGCTCGGCTCCAGCTTCCACCTCGGGGATTTTGTCCTCAAAGTGGGAGAAGGCTGCAGTCCATAAGCTGGCATTTTCGGACCCAAGGTCTTCCCTTTCTCCAGTTGGATCTGCCTTTGAGGCTGTAAAGAGAGTTTTCTCTGCCTTGATAGAACGGAAGGATCCTTCCCTCTCAGATCCCAAATCTGCAACCTTGATGTCACTGCACACAGAACCTTACCAAGTCTTTCCACAGAGACAGCCAGTACCAAAACCCCTGGCTGCCACAGAGGGAATTTTGATTTCTTCTTCTGATACCTCTCCAGAATATCCAACTAGGGAGTTCCCTAAGAAGAAGACATGAAATAGGAAGCACCTAGACTCTCCAGAGAGAGACTCTCACAGTAGATACAGATTTCTCTGAAGGCGAAGGGTACCCATAGTCACCTCCTGAAGATGTCTTATTCAGAGACATCCTAGAAATCCTTAAGTAAAGAGGTGGCTGGATGCCCAACAACCCTTCGTCTGAGGAGTCTGTATTCCTGGAGGCTTGTGGTACTGGACCGTCTACCTCCTGGGTGACTGTGCCCACTGGCAAGCTCATTGAGTTGATCTCTCAGTGGGTGTGGAAGGATCCCGACTCCATTGAGCCTCAGACTGTGCTACTTTAGATGCCACACTTAAGAACAGATCTCCAGGGGCTTAATGCTTTATTTTTGACATTTTTTACTGTATTTCCACCTCAGCAATTATAGCTGTGGTTTTAGCCTATTTAGGTGTTGTTCATTAATATCATGATATGTTTTTTACACACAAACCTGGTGAAGTATTTATTTGGTACTAAAGTGATCTTTGTTATTAATATTTATTCTGATAGATGTCTAGTGGTAGATATTTTTGTTAGTTAGTTAGTCATTTTGTTAGTGTGTTAATTTCTTAATTAATAAAGTGTGGATTAGTAGGTTAGCCTGAATAAGATGTTCTTATATTATATATTTTAATTTATCTCTAGCCTTTTAGTTTCAATTCTAAGGTAGTATAGTCTCAGTTTACACTATGGTGTTAAGGGGAAGGGGGACTTAGTTAAAGGAACGAGTTTAATATTTTTATTGCTCTTAACAGAACCACCCTCTGTAACCACTCCCTTGCTCCAAATAACCTGATTATACATAAATAATGAATGATGTTCTGTAGTCCTATTTCACCTTCATTCTTACACATGAGTTCAGAGCCAATCCTCGGCTCCGACTCGGCCTTTTTGCAATCTCAAAGTCTTCTAGTTGGCTTATGGCTAGGTAGGTATCCCATGGTGCACCAGTAAAATCCCCAGATCTCATTTGCCGTGTCGACGAGTTCAGATGTGCTTCTTTTTGGTCATGGCCAAGTTTTACACATTTTGCTATTTTACAGCTTAACTTTTTGTATTATATAGCCTTTGCTAGTGTTGTTTTCTATCGTTAGAGTAGTTTAGTCTACTGAAGTACTTTTTTCCTCTTTAGTGAATTATTGTTGAGAACTGGTTGGCCGTTGGCCTTGTTGTTCTCCTTGGTATCCTGTGTGCCAGTTTCGTTCCATTTAACGGGTGTTTTTCCCCTTGTTGCTATTTACTGTGCTAGTTTAGTTTAGACAATTAGTAGTTTATCAGTTTCATAATTAGTGTTTAAAGCATGCTTTGCTCTCAATTTAACTTTCTTTGTACAGTGTACTTTAGAGTGTGTTATTAGCTTAGCTATTTAGTGTTTCTTAATGTGCGGTGTTATTAGCTTAGCTAGTTATTTTTGGAGTAATCCACTGAGTTATTTGTCGGATATTTACCTTAGCTGACAAGGGCTCCTGATTTTCAACCCTTCTCAATTCTAAGGCATAGTTTTATTTAGAGGCCTCTACCTTGTGTGTGTGTGTCAGCATATGTGCTAGTTCAGACCTTTCTATCCTCCTTTCTAGGTCTGTTTGAGTTAGAGGACCTAGGTTTCTCCCTCTCTTTTTCTACTCAGGGCTAGGCCCGTTTGAGTTAGAGGATCTAGTCCTCATGGTTGTATGATTATTAGTGCGGTAAGGGCTAGGCCTGTTCAAGTTAGAGGACCTAGTCCTCTCTGTGTGTTTGGCTTGTGTCCTTTTGCTGCAGGAATTGGACCCCAGAAAAGTCCTGCTCCGAGTGAGCACAGTCTTTTTGTTCAAGTTTCCCAAGTTCTTCTTAGGGAAACTGGAAGAAGAAGAATCGGAGGAACCAACAAAAGAATTACATCTTGAAACCTTATCTTGATCAACGATAAGGGAAATGGACTCAGAATCACAATGACCCTTATCAAAATCAGCATTCCTGATTTGTTTATTAGTAACCTGTACAATGTTAATCGACGAACCATCCATCGCATTTGGCGTTTCAGAATTCTGTTGTTGTTTAATCGACCCTTCATCTAAAGAAGGACCTTTATTGCCACTAGTAACAGAGGATGTGACAGCGCTGTATAAACGGCTGTTGACAGGGTTATTACCCTGTCCTTTAAACGCGCTGCCTTTATTGTCTTTGCTGCGAGTTGCAAAAAAGTCAGAAGCACATTTGTTCTGATAAGAAGTTAAATCTCGATTTAATTTCTGCTGTTTACGGGACGTAACTTCAGCAGAATGTTGATTAATGTCACGAGTAAATTGCTGTAACAAAACACTAAACCTGTCAACTGACAGTTTACTTTTCAAAAAGGACTCAACGTTCACAATTTCATCTTTTAGAGCAGTCATTTTTTGCTTGTTGTTTTCAATTAAAAAATTCAGAAAACGTAAACCAGCTTCATTGAAAAAAGCAGCCAAGCGCTGAAAAAATAGTTGGTTGAGGTAAACCCCATTGGGGCACTTGAAAAACCTCAAACCTTTGGGCACAATTCCCAACTCAATACAGCGCAAAAAATAACAATTTTCCAAGTCTAAAGATTTATACCTTTTTAATAGTCGTAAAAGGTGTTCTCTCTGGTCGTTAATATGTTCATGATACACTTTACCAGAATACCTCCCAGCACCGCTGAAAGGGTTCTCCTTACAGCTAAGTAACTGCTCGACAGTAGCGTTTCCGTTGTTGTGAATACGCACACATTGTTCCTTTGCTTCGCGTTCACAAGGACCTCCTGCATAGTCACCTAAATCAATGACAGTGTCCATTTCTCTAAATAAAATCCACCGGACTAGAAACACAAGCTCTTGGTTCGTGTTTATCTTCACTGGCCTTCGCCACCAAAAACTTAAGCGAACTTTGGATGTCAACTAGCGTTGCAACTAATAAACTGTTCAAATTATCACCCCCAGATGAAGGAGTGGGATGAATAGTTACGTTCAATAAAGGATCACCAGCTACCTCCGCCATGAATGGCAAACCAAAACGACTCCAAAACACAAAGCCAAGTAAACTGAATAAATCAAAAAGCACAGGAGGAGGTAACACGAAGAAATAAGCAAACTCCAAGAAATAGCGTACCAGAAGTTTATTTGTCCGCTGTCATCAACCGACTTCATCAGAATAAACCAACAATAAAATCTCATACTTAAATACACCTGTCAATTAAATACAATTACATGCTTAATTAAAATGGGTCATAATTAAACAATTAAATACACCTTATATAAAAAGAGAAGCTACATCAGCTTTGTTGTTGACACACAACTTACGGTCTTTCAAAAAACATTTAAGATTAATAAATTCATTCAGGCCTGGTGTCCTGTCAGATTTCAACTTAATTTGCCAAATAGCTTCTCTTTGCTCTAAAAAGTTTTTAAAATCCCCATCCCTCATATCAATGGAACATACTTCTAATACAGAAAAAGAAAACTTCTTAAAGGAACCACAAATAGAAGAATGCTTATATAAAGCATTAGTGCCGTCCTTTGTTTTTATGGCATATAAGTGCTCTTTTATGCGGTTAATCTCTAGTGGTCATTCCAACATAGAATGCCGGACAAGTGGAACATAAACCTATGTAGACCACCCCACTTGTATTGCAATTCACAAAACCAGGTACTTCAAATGTTTTATCAACAGTAGTGACCGCTATATATGGTCCAATGGAAATGAACCTACAAATTTTGCATTGATGGCAACAATGCATACCTTTTTTTGTGGGTAACAAAAGAATTAATTATAGTTTCTTTATGTTCCAAAATTCTTTTAACATTTTGGCTATTCCGAAAAACAAACTGTGGTTTAGCACCCACTATCTCATGGATCTCAGAATTACCATGAATAATTCTCCAATTCTTTTCTAATATTGTCCTTATATTAAAACTGTCATTATTCATCTCCAAAGAACAAATCAAGTTAGGGTCAACCTGATGACTAAATTTTTCCCCCCAAAAAATGATCATGGTCATCAAGTGATGTAGTCAAAATGGCCGGATAGTTACTAACACGTTTTCTTAAAATCTCATTACTAGTATTGTCTAAAATCCTTTTATCATAACCTCTTTGCAAAAACAAGGTAGTTATGAACTTAAACTCTTCAACCAAATCACAATCCCTGGTGGTCATGCGACAAGCCCTAATATATTGACCCCTAGGAATGTTTTTTACTATGTGTCTAGGATGATTACTAGCAAAATGTAAATAACCATTGGTGAAGGTTTTTTTACGATGGATACAACTGTGAAACCTGTGATCAACCAAGTCCCAACATAAATGAACATCCAGGAAGTTAACCACTAGACCCACATCACCTTTAGTGAACCTTAAAAAACTAGGAAGTGAATTAACTTCCGTAATAAAGTTTTCAACTGTACTGAAATTTCCCTCAATAACAAAAATCAAGTCATCAATAAACCTGCAAAAAAACTCAATGTTGAATTTCTCCTTTAACAAAGGAATAAATTCAAACTCCCACCACGCCATAACCAGATTGGCATAGGCAGGAGCAGCTGGAGAACCCATTGCAACACCTCTCTTCTGCTTATAATAAGTAGTGTCGAACAGAATAAAATTGTTATACAAAATGAGTTCGATAAACATACAGATGGTGTTAATCACATTTTCGTATCATACATTCTCATTTGTATGAGGCCTTTTTGTCAGGGGATATCACTTCAGATTTGTATGATTTTTGTGTAGTTCCACAACCTAGAATAGGTGTAATTTTTGGCATCCCAAAGACACATAAAGATTTGAACAATCCACCTTTGAGACCGATTGTTTCTTCACCACATTCTATTACTGAAGGGGTGTCTTTGATTATTGATTCAGTTTTGGGGTCCCTACTTGTTCATGAAGTTTCCTTTGTTAAGGACTCCTGGCATTTTTTAAGTAAACTGAAAAGTTTTTTTGAAACTTCTGTTTTTAACCCTCAACGGCACATTATTTTTACTATTGACGTGGTGTCTTTATACACCAGTATCCCTCATGATGACGGTGTTGAATCAGTAAGGAACTTTTTATGTAGGAAGAATTATTATTCTAGCAATGTGATTAACACCATCTGTATGTTTATCGAACTCATTTTGCATAACAATTTTTTTCTGTTTGACACTACTTATTATAAGCAGAAGAGAGGTGTTGCAATGGGTTCTCCAGCTGCTCCTGCCTACGCCAATCTGGTTATGGCATGGTGGGAGTTTGAATTTATTCTTTTGTTAAAGGAGAAATTCAACATTGAGTTTTTTTTGCAGGTTTATTGATGACTTGATTTTTGTTATTGAGGGAAATTTCAGTACAGTTGAAAACTTTATTACGGAAGTTAATTCACTTCCTAGTTTTTTAAGGTTCACTAAAGGTGATGTGGGTCTAGTGATTAACTTCCTAGATGTTCATTTATGGTGGGACTTGGTTGATCACAGGTTTCATAGTTGTATCC
Source organism: Protopterus annectens (assembly GCF_019279795.1). Lineage (NCBI taxonomy): Eukaryota > Metazoa > Chordata > Ceratodontiformes > Protopteridae > Protopterus > Protopterus annectens. The sequence continues at coordinate 1,412,799,520 of NC_056743.1, forward strand.
ATCGTAAAAAAACCTTCACCAACGGTTATTTACATTTTGCTAGTAATCATCCTAGACACATAGTAAAAAACATTCCTAGGGGTCAATATATTAGGGCTTGTCGCATGACCACCAGGGATTGTGATTTGGTTGAAGAGTTTAAGTTCATAACTACCTTGTTTTTGCAAAGAGGTTATGATAAAAGGATTTTAGACAATACTAGTAATGAGATTTTAAGAAAACGTGTTGGTAACTATCCGGCCATTTTGACTACATCACTTGATGACCATGATCATTTTTTTGGGGGAAAAATTTAGTCATCTGGTTGACCCTAACTTGATTTGTTCTTTGGAGATGAATAATGACAGTTTTAATATAAGGACAATATTAGAAAAGAATTGGAGAATTATTCATGGTAATTCTGAGATCCATGAGATAGTGGGTGCTAAACCACAGTTTGTTTTTCGGAATAGCCAAAATGTTAAAAGAATTTTGGAACATAAAGAAACTACAATTAATTCTTTTGTTACCCACAAAAAAGGTATGCATTGTTGCCATCAATGCAAAATTTGTAGGTTCATTTCCATTGGACCATATATAGCGGTCACTACTGTTGATAAAACATTTGAAGTACCTGGTTTTGTGAATTGCAATACAAGTGGGATGGTCTACATAGGTTTATGTTCCACTTGTCCGGCATTCTATGTTGGAATGACCACTAGGAGATTAAGTACCCGCATAAAAGAGCACTTATATGCCATAAAAACAAAGGACGGCACTAATGCTTTATATAAGCATTCTTCTATTTGTGGTTCCTTTAAGAAGTTTTCTTTTTCTGTATTGGAAGTATGTTCCATTGATATGAGGGATGGGGATTTTAAAAACTTTTTAGAGCAAAGAAAAGCTATTTGGCAAATTAAGTTGAAATCTGACAGGACACCAGGCCTGAATGAATTTATTAATCTTAAATGTTTTTTGAAAGACCGTAAGTTGTGTCAACAACAAAGCTGATGTAGCTTCTCTTTTTATATAAGGTGTATTTAATTGTTTAATTATGACCCATTTTAATTAAGCATGTAATTGTATTTAATTGACAGGTGTATTTAAGTACGAGATTTTATTGTTGGTTTATTCTGATGAAGTCGGTTGATGAAAGCGGACAAATAAACTTCTGGTACGCTATTTCTTGGAGTTTGCTTATTTCTTCGTGTTACCTCCTCCTGTGCTTTTTGATTTACCTTGGTAGATCGGTTGAGCAGGCAGGTCCTGGATCCTCAAGAGTAGCAATTGAACAAGACCATCTTCTATCGCATCATTCAGCGTTGGGGTTCTCCCCAGGTGGATCTCTTCTCATCTCTGAACAGCCATCTTCTTCCAGTCTTTTTCACCAGGGAACATCATGACAAAGCCTGGAGAGTGGATGCTCTGTCCTTCCCCTGGACACAGCTTTCAATGTATGCCTTCCCTCCTCTTCCTCTTCTTCCCAGATTGCTGTTGAAGATAAGGAATGAAAAACCAAGGGCCAATGTTAAGTTGCCATTCTCGCCTTCATTCTTGCTGGATGGGTTTGGAGCCGATCCTCAGCTCCAACTCGGCCTATACTATAGCTCAAGAGCTATTTTTACCGGCTCGAGGCAGCCCTATATCCCACAACACTATGCGCTAACTCCCCAGATCTCGTTTGCCACTTCACTGCGAGGTTGCGTTTTTTTTTTACCGGCTCAGGTCAGTGTAAAAAATTTTTTTCTTTTTGTGAGGACTTTTAAAATTTAAGGTTAGTTTTACCCTATCTGTTCATTATCTTACCCTTAAAAGCTTATTAACAGTTTTCGTTAAGCCCCCCCCCCCCCTCCTTTAGTCAAATTGATAAACGGGCCTTCGGGCTTTAGTTTTTTATAGTTATCCCTATAGTTTGCCCTTATTGAGTGTGTGTGTGTGCGTGTTTTCCTAGTCAGCCCTTTAACTAATCCCCTTGTGTGAGTGTTTGAGTGAGTTGTGTGTGCTGACCTTGTTATACTGTTAGTGTCCACTATAATGTCCAAAGACACTAAAGTCTCAGGATTCAAGAAGTGTGACTCGTGCTGTCAGAAGATGTCTCTGACAGACGGTCACACTTCTTGCGTTTATTGCCTGGGACCCTTGCACCTGCAGGACTCTTGTTCCGTTTGTCACGGATTTAGTCCAAGAGTCCCCATCTAAGTCTGGCTCGGGGAAGTCGTCCAAGCCTGCCAAACCCTCAGCTCCAGTTCTTGAGTCGACGGCTGGCGGAACCGAAAGTGCTCCGACATCGGCTCCAGTCGGATCCGATGTGAGCAAGACTTTGCCCGCTCCGAAACCCGTATCGGAGCCGACAACAGCACGCAAGCGCTCTAGGTCACCCTCCGTAGAGTCCATTCATTCTGCTCCAGGATCGCCCTTACTGTCGGAGCGGAGTCATAGGACTCATTCCTCCAGGTCTTCCAGGCTGTCCGACCATGACATTGAGAGGGTGGTCAGTAGACTCCTCAAGTCTCAGGCACTGGCCCAAATACTCCAAAGCCCATCTCACCAGACTGTGGCTCCCTCGGTGCCAGTTTCGATTCCTCCTCCGACTCTTCAGTTGAACTCGGAGCCGGAGTTTGTCGGAACCGGGACCTTACCCACATCGGAGCCGATACTACCACCTTCGGCCCCGGCATCGTCATTGGTGCCGTCCGTGGAGAGGTCTGGGCGCCGGGACTCCATCGTCGGCTCCAAGGGGGCAAGTGGCATCGGACCCTTGTCCGACCCTGTTCTCCCTCTCGGAGTGTCGGCGCTGGTTAGTTCGGCCCTAACATCATTCTCGGAGCCTTCTCTGTCGGCGCCGGGAGCGGTCCTGGTATCCTCGGAGCCAGGACTTTCTTCTTTGCCTGATAGGGGAGCCTTTGAGGTGATGAGGAGCGTGCTGGATCCGGTGTCCGCTCCAAGGTTGGTTCCTTCAGCTTCTCCCTCTACAGTGCCTGTTACGGTCTCTGGTCATCCTCTGGCAATTGATAGCAGAGATCCAAAGCGTAAGGTACCCACTTTGGGTGTCTCTTCTTCGTCCGAAGCCTCCCCTGAAGCTTCAGGGGAACCCCCTAGGAAAAGAAAGTGCAAGAAGAAGCACGTAGACTCTCCCGAGTCTATCACTTCAGACACCGACTTGGATGAGTCAGAGGGTTCCCCGAGATCCCCCTCTGAGGATATCTCCTTTTCAGACATCCTAGAGATCCTGAAACAGAGGGGGAATTGGTCCACCCTCAAACCCTCCGAGGACGAGTCAGTTTACCTTGATGCTTTTGGGTCTCGCCCTTCCACCTCCTGGGTGTCCCCTCCTTTCGACCCACTGATGGAAGTAGTGGCCAGAAAGGCGTGGGCAGCTCCTGAATCGATGGAACCTACCCGTAGGAGGCCTTCTAAATTTATTTCTGCTCCGCTAGACAAACCATTTCTGACCAAAGGTGTATCGGTAGATGCTATGGTGGTAGCAGCCGCCACTAAGAAGGAATTAGCTGATCCTTCTGTACCTGTTCCTCCTCCTAATAAAGAGCCCAGGACTATGGACAGGTACGGTAAGCGGACATTTGCTTCAGCAACCTTTGCAATGCGGTCGCTGAACTATTTATGTCATTTCACCCGCCTTCAGAGAGATTTGCTCAAAGAACTGGGAGAAACCATACAGGATCCTTCTGCTGCGGGGTATCAGGACAAGATTAACTCCCAGCTGGCTACCCTGAATTCCTTTGCCAACTCCTCCATGCGGCTTATCTCTTATGCAGCCGATGGAGTGAGTAGGGCTGCAGGCACAGGTGTTGCGTTAAGACGTCACGCCTGGATGCGACTCTGTAATTTTGCTGATCCCTTCAAGGCATCCTTCACCAACACTCCCTTTGATGGTTCAGAGTTGTTTGGACCTCAGGTGAAGAATACCCTCACCAGGTGCGAGCAAGATGGTAAGACTCTCTCTGCCGTGGGAGTCCACTTTTCCACACCATCTAGACCATACCCTAAAGGTCAGAAGGGTGGAAAGATGTGGTTCCGCAAACCACAGGGAGTCGCGCCTGCCGCACGTGGTGAACTTCCCCCCAGAGGCAGAGGGGGGAACAATAATAGACGCCACCCCAGGGGCAGAGGGGGTCCACAGAACCATGGTTCCAGGGAATCCTTCCCTGACCAACCCTTTCAGCATCCCTGAGAAGCTGCCCGACTGTCCACCTTCGGAGGCAGTCGGGGGAAGATTATCTCTGTACCCGGAAGCCTGGCAATCCCTCTCTCAAGACAAATGGGTACAGTCGATCATATCCGAGGGTTACAAAATCCACTTCATTTCCCCTTCGATCCAGCCACCAAGACCCCTCCCAGACGTACCACCCGGACAAAGGGGTCAGGCACAGCTAGAGATAAAAAAGCTGTTAGAAAAAAGAGTCATCCAGGCAGTCCCAGCAGACCAGCTAGGATCCGGAATCTACTCCAGGTTCTTTTTGGTACCAAAAAAGACAGGAGACTGGAGACCCATTTTGGACCTCAGCAGACTGAACAAGTCTGTGCAGAAGACAAAATTGCGGATGGTAACGCTGCAGTCCATTCTGCCCTTCTTGGGCAGAGACAGCTGGATGTGCTTGTTAGACCTTCAGGACGCGTACTATCATGTAAAGATACACAGGCACTCCAGGAGGTTTCTCCTCTTCCGGCTGGGTGCCAGTCATTACCAATTCAGAACTCTGCCCTTTGGTCTGACCACAGCCCCCTGGGTGTTCACCAAATGTTTGGCAGTGGTCACGGCTCACCTGAGACAAAAAGGATTCCAGGTGTTTCCATATTTAGACGACTGGCTCATTACCGCTACCACCAAGCAGCATCTTATCATAGCCAGGGATTACACCATTCGCATTTGCAACAAACTAGGTATTTCCATAAATTTCGCAAAATCCTCCTTGTCAATGTATAAACTTCATAGGCGCTGTGTTAAACACCACAGAAATGTCGGCAACATTACCACCTCAGATAGTGATAGACATATGGCGGAATGTTCAGATCTGAAGTAGTTACTTCATTTGCTCTGCAACCTGTGGGTATCGGATCCGACTTCGGATCCGAGCCGGCAGCTTACCAAGCTCCAAGATCTGAGCTCCTAGCTCCTCCCCCTACCCATAATCCCCTGCTACCAACCACATTACCCCAGATCGTTTTTTGCCGCGGCTGAAGAAGCTTTACTTTTGAAGAGCTCCTGGCTGGGTGAGATCGTTTTCAATCTTTTTTCACCAAAAAAATTCAAAATCGAGTGTGTGTGTTAGTAAAACCTTCTATCCCCTTGTTTATGTTAGTTTTTTAAAATTTTAGTGGTACAGTAGTTAGTTTTCTTATCACTCCCCCTCCCTCCTTAGCGTTTGGGGGTGTGTGTGAGTGGTTCAACATGGTGGAAGGGCCTAAGGCCATTTTTTCCAAATGTACTGAGTGTGGCCACAACCTTTCCCCAGCTGATGGCCACACTGAGTGCGTTTTGTGCCTGGGGGCAGCCCATCTCTCAGAGGCCTGCCAGATCTGTGCGGCCTTTAACCCCCGGGCACTTCGGGATAGGAAGAACAAGCTGGTCCTGGCGGGAAAGCTCCCCCAGGAGTCAGCTTCTTCTTCCTCTCCTGTTCAGGCTCCGGCTGCCTCAGCGGCCTCGGCGCCCTCTGTTCCCCCAGCTCTACCCGGGACTCAACCTCCCACTTCGGGTTCGAGCTCTGGGGAAACTAGTGCCTCCTCAACTAAGGAGAAGAGGCACAAGGATAAGGAGGGACATAGATCCCATAAAAGGCGGACCGAGTCTCACCCCTCGGCTCCGCCAGCTAAAATAACTAAGTCTCCTTCGGGGGTCTCCGGATCCTTCTCCTCTGGGCTCCGTTCGCCTAGCTTCTCGCCGGAGCCGGAGGAGGAAGATCGTTCTCCCTCGAGGTCGTCGAGGCGGCCCTCCCGGCCCACCTCGACTACCTCTTCCAGGTCAACAAAAAGCATCTCCAAAGCGGATATGGATTGGATGATGCGTCGGTTCTTACAGACCCAAATGCAGATGGGGGTGCTCTTGCCCCCCCCCCCTCTGGGGGGGGAGCGCGGCCCCCATGTTTGCTCCGATCACTCCTTCTCCGACTTGTTTTCGGATCTCGGAGTCATCGGATCCGTGCCCATTCGGACCCAGGGAATTGTCGGCGCCGATAGAGCTAGTCTCTTCGACACCGACTGTGCCCTCGAGCTTGTTGGATCCGAGCTCTCGGGGCCGAGGGCTGAGCATTGGATCAGAGGGAGTTGTTGTATCTTCGGAGCTGTTGGGTTCGGAGCGCACCTCTCTCTCGGTGCCGACTGCTTCGGCTCCGACCCCGATCCCTTCCTCGGTGCCGAGGAGATTGCTCTCAGAGGCTGGCGAAGGTGAATCTCCTTCAGCTTTTGAGGTAATGGAGAGGGTACTGTCGAGATCCTCCAGATCCCCGGTTCGGGCTGTGGATCCACCCGTACCTCCACTGTATGAGGGTCTGTCTTCCATCATCCGACCATCGGGACAGCCTGCCCAAGCCCTGCAGCTCTTTCCTGTTGAGGAACAACAACCCGTGGACGAGCCCTCTTTGGATAGCCCCACCGAGGAGGTTCCTCGGAAACGTCGGTGTAAAAGGAGGCACCTGAACTCCCCCGAGTCCGTTACCACTGACACGGACTTAGATGATAGGGAGGGTTCCCCAAGGTCACCCCCTGAAGATGTCTCCTTTGGAGACATCATGGAAATGTTGCGTATTAGAGGGGGGTGGTCTGCCCAAAAACCTTCCCTTGATGAGTCCGTGTTCCTGAAGGCGTTTGAGGCAGGCCCATCTACTTCTTGGGTGTCCCCTCCGGCCGACCCCCTGGTGGACTTAATTACCACTAGGGCATGGAAGGAGCCCGACACCGTGGAGCCAATACCTAGGCATCCCGACAAAATACTGAGCCCCCCCACAGATAGGCAGTCGTGGGCCAAAGGATCCCCTGTTGATGCCATGTTGGTGGCGGCGGCCACCAAGAAAGAACTCGCTCAGGAGAGTTCTCTGTTCCACCCGCCAGATAAAGAATCTCGAGCGTTGGACCGGATTGGGAAGTGGATGTTTGCTTCAGCGACCTTTTCTATAAGGGCGCTGAACTATATGGCACATACCATCAGGCTACAGCGAGACTTGATCAAGGAATACGCTGCAGCTCCCCCAGAGTCCATGTCGGTCGGAGACAGGAATGTGTTTACGACACGAATGGCCACTCTGAAAGCCATCTCGAATACGTCTATGCAGCTCCTCTCTCATGCTTCAGAGGGAGCCGCTAGAGCCAGCGGAGCAGGGGTCATCTTACGACATCACGTCTGGCTCCGTCTTTGCGACTTCGCGGATCCCTTCAAGGCGTCCTTTGCGAACGCCCCCTTTGACGGTTCTGCTCTTTTCGGCAAGACCGTTTGCGATACGCTGGTCCAAAGCGAGAAGGGCGGGAAGACGCTGTCTGCCGTCGGAGTCCGCTTCTCTAGTCCCCAAAGATCCTTCTCCAGGAATCAGAGGGGACAAAAGAAGCTGTGGTTCCGCAAGTCTCAGCAGTCCAATCCAGCTGCGGACCATTCGTCCTCTAGAGGCAGAGGAGGACAAGGTGGACGCCGGCCCAGAGGCAGATGGGGGCTGCGTAATTTCGTGTCTAGAGAACCTTTCTCGGACAGACCCGTGCAACAACTCTGAGGGCTTGCCCGACTGTCCCTCTCTGGAGGCAGTCGGGGGGCGGTTGACGGAGCACCTGTCAAACTGGGAGTCCCTTACAACGGATCGATGGGTGCTCTGTATCATTTCCAGAGGTTACTTCATTCCTTTCCTAAATCTTCCCCCCAAAACCAGACACCTCCCCGATGTACCACCCGATCAGAGGGAGGCGGCGGCCTTAGAAATTTTAAAACTGCAAAGAAAAAGAGCCATCCAGCCCGTCCCCCCAGATCAGTTCGGATTGGGTTATTACTCAAGGTTCTTTTTGGTGCCAAAGAAAACGGGGGACCTCAGACCCATCTTAGACCTTTCCGCTCTGAACCTGTTTATACCCATGGAAAAGTTCCGGATGGTCACTCTTCAATCTATCCTCCCCCTTCTGTGGGAGAACGACTGGATGTGCTCCATAGACCTCAAGGATGCGTACTACCACATTTTAATGGACAGACGATCCAGGAGGTTTCTCCGCTTCCGGCTCGGAGCCAGTCATTATCAATTCAGGGTTCTTCCATTTGGCCTCACTTCAGTCCCCAGAGTGTTCACCAAAGTCATGGCGGTGGTTGCGGCCCACCTGAGACTTCAGGGCATTCAGGTCTTCCCGTACCTAGATGACTGGCTCCTTACCACGACCAACAGGCATCAGCTCTCAGTAGCGAGAGATTACGCACTGACTCTAGCCCACAACCTAGGCATTTCAGTAAACCTGCAGAAGTCCTGCCTGTGCCCCACTCAATTCCTGGAATTCATAGCGGCCAGGTTGGATACTCGAATCTCTCGAGCTACCCTAACATTAATCAGACTGAACAGCTTGTCTTATCAGGTGTTAGCCCTTCTACGGAATCCTTCTCCTCCAGCGGAGTTAGTCCTGAGGGCACTAGGGTCTATGGCAGCCGTGATCGGTCTTTCCCTCCATGCCCGCCTGCGAATGCGGATATTGCAATGGACCCTTCAAGTCCAATGGTCCCTCTTGCTCCACCCGCTGAACATGCCCATACCGCTGAGCAGAGTTTGCAGGGACTCCCTTCTTTGGTGGTTGCATGCGCGGGAACTCAGAGAAGGGAGGCCCTTTGTGATCCCCCCAGTCGAAGCCACGTTGACCATGGACGCTTCTCACCTCGGGTGGGGGGGCATTGTTCAGGCAGATCCATTCAAGGCACGTGGACTCCCCTAGAGACCGCATTGCATATCAATGTCCTAGAGATGAGGGTGGTGCTTTTGGCATTGCAAGCCCTCCACGACCTTCTTCCCCTGGGGACTATTGCGATCCTGACAGACAACATGTCTGTAGTCTGGTACATAAACAAACAGGGAGGAACCAGATCTTACCCCCTGTGTCGAGAGGCCATGAGAGTTTGGGAATGGGCGATCTCCACCAACTGCTTTCTGGTAGCAACGCACATCCCAGGATGATCCAACATATTAGCGGACAAGCTAAGTCGGGTGCTCCTCACTCCATACGAGTGGTCTCTGAATCCATCTGTTGCGAAACAGATCTTCCACAAATGGGGTCTGCCTTGCTGCAATCTTTTTGCTTCTCCTTTAAACACAAAATGCAGCGAGTACTTTGCAATAATTCCCCCCAGAGGGGAACCCCCAGAGATGCTGTGGTCCATGCTTGGCCTCCCGGGCTCCTTTATGCTTATCCTCCCCTTCCTCTCATGATGAAGTTCATTCAGAAAGCCTGTCGGTTGGGGAGCAGAGTTGTCCTCATAGCCTCATTCTGGCCTCGGCAGATCTGGTTCCCCTTTCTGCGGTCTCACAGTGTGGCTCCTCCGTGGATTCTGGATCCCAGTCCAGAACTGATTTCTCATCCCACGGATTGCCCAACGCCCAACCTGGTCAGCCTCAAGCTTGCGGCTTGGCTGATCCAGTTCTATTAATGGCTAGGACTCCCGGTATCTCATCTCCCGTTAAGGCCATTCTGGTTGCGGCTCATAAGCCATCTACCAGAAAACTTTACAACAGTAAGTGGAAACGTTTTTCCATTTGGTCCGAAGATAAGGGCTTGGACCTATTTACTGTCCCTACCCCAACCACCCTAGACTTCCTCTCATTAATCTTTCATCAGGGAGCAAGCGCTTCTACGGTTAAGGTACAATTGGCGGCCATCTCCCATTTTCATGTGGGTGATGGCATAGGTTCCTTAGCATCTACAAAGTTGTGCAAAACCTTCTTACGAGGCATCTTCCTTTTAAATCCACCAATAAAGTCTGTGGTTCCCCCATGGGACCTCACTCTAGTCTTGCAAGCCTTAACAAGTCCACCTTTCGAACCTGCGGCCTCAATTCCATTGAAGTTCTTGTCATGGAAAACAGCCTTCTTAGTGGCCATTACTTCGGCCAAAAGGGTTTCAGAATTACAAGCCTTGTGTATGAAGCCTCCTTACCTTATCTTTCACAAAGATAGAGTGTCCCTCAGGACTAACCCGTCTTTCTTGCCTAAGGTTGCTTCAGAAGCAAATACAAATCAATCAATAAATTTACCAGTGTTTTTTCCCACTTTTCAGAACAAGGGAGAATACACATTACACAAACTGGATGTACACAGACAGCTGCGTTTCTACTTGCATAGGACTAGAGAATTTCGCAAGTCGGACCAGTTATTTGTCTCGTATGCAAAATCAGCCATGGGTAAAGCCATTTCCAAAGTTACTGTGGCAAATTGGATTCATCAGTGTATTATTCAGGGGTATATATCATCTGGCAAACCAGCCCCGGTTAATATCCGTGCTCATTCTACAAGATCTGTAGCCACTTCAACAGCCTTCTGGTCTAGGGTTCCAGTGGATGACATATGTTCAGCGGCTACTTGGTCCTCTTCTCATACGTTCATTTCTCATTATAAATTAGATGTGATTTTGAGAAGTAGGGCTTCTTTTGGCTCCGTGGTGCTTCAGAATATCCTTCCGTAAGGACCACCCAGGTTCTTATAAGTAGCTGGGGACTCTGTCCCACAGGTTGCAGAGCAAATGAAGTAACTACTTCAGATAAAGAAGTTATGTACTCACCATAACGTTCCATCTGAGTAGGTACTTCATTTGTCTGCAACCGACCCCCCCTGCCATCCCCCGAACCTTCGGGATTTTCTGATCACCTTTGCAGTTGATTTTTCATGTTTACAGGTTGGTAAGGCAAAAAAAACTGATCTGAGGTAATGTGGTTGGTAGCAGGGGATTATGGGTAGGAGGAGGAGCTAGGAGCTCGGATCTTGGAGCTTGGTAAGCTGCCGGCTCGGATCCGAAGTCGGATCCGATACCCACAGGTTGGAGACAAATGAAGTACCTACTCAGATGGAACGTTATGGTGAGTACATAACTTCTTTTTTCTGTTTCAGTCCAACAGAATTAAAGTCAAGTTAGTACTGAAAACATTAGGCCTCATGGCAGTGGTGATTCTCCTGCTCCCCTTAGCCCGCTTCCACATGAGAATTCTCCAGTGGATGCTTTTTTTTCAGTGGTCCTTTCAACAGCTCCCAATGACTCACAACATTTTGATAACCCCAACTTGCAAAAAACACCTCTCCTGGTGGATGGTCTCCCCTCAACTTCTTCAGGGCAGACCCTTTGTTCTTCCCCCTCCAGTTGCCACGGTGACAACGGATGCCTCCCTGATCGGGTGGGGGGTACTATCAGGGCAGGACTGTCCAGGGCACATGGCAACAATTAGAATGCCACCTGCACATAAATGTCCTGGAGATGAGAGCAGTGCTTTTATCATTGCAAGCCCTTCAGGACTCTCTTCCCACGGGGAGTATAGCAGTTCAAATGGACAATATGTCAGTAGTGTGGTACATAAACAAGCAGGGCGGAACAAAGTCCTACCCCCTATGTTGAGAAGCACTCAGACTTTGGCAGTGGGCGATCTCTTCTCAACGGTTTCTGATAGCAGCGCACATCCCCGGGAGGTCCAACGTCATAGCGGACAGACTGAGCAGAACAATTCTCATGCCTCACGAGTGGTCTCTAAATCAGGCGGTAGCAGAGAGAATTTTCCAGAAGTGGGGCCAGCCTTGCTGCGACCTTTTCGCAACACCTCAAAACAGCAAGTGCCTCGACTTCTTCACACTCTTCCCTCTACCAGGCCATCCCCCCAGAGACGCTCTTGTCCACGATTGGCCTCGGGGTCTTCTATATGCTTTTCCCCTTTTCCGTTGATTCCGCAGTTAATTCAGAAAGCAACCGCATTGAGATCCAAAATGATCCTCATTGCTCCGTACTGGCCTCGACAAGTATGTTTTCTGTTCCTGCACCGTTATCTACTGGAACAGCCCTGGCATCTGGAACCATTTCCAGACCTTTTGACCCATCTGACGGGCAAGCTGCACCAGTCTCTTCAGTCCCTCAACCTCACAGCTTGATTGCTCCACTTCCAACCATAGCCAGGCTTCCCTTTATTTCTCTTCCTGTCCGTGATATCATTCTTGCCTCCCATAAGTCCAATACTAGGAAGACTTATGCGAGTAAATGAAAGCGTTTTTCGTTCTGGGCAGAAGCTAGGTCCTTAGATCCTTTTAATGCACCAATTCATAAAGTTCTAGATTTTCTGGCGGAGCTTTTTCATTCAGGGTCGTCGTCGGCCACTATCAGAGTACAACTAGCCTCCATTGCCAATTTTCATGTAGGGCTCTCAGAAACCAATATTATGTCCCATAAACTCTGTAAAGCTTTCCTCAAGGGCATCTTCTTGCTCAGACCTTCCATTAAGGATCCTCCTCCACAATGGGATCTAAATTTGGTGCTAACTTCATTAATTCTCCCTCCCTTTGAGCCTGCAGCTTCTTGTTCCCTCAAGCTTCTCTCTTGGAAAACTCTGTTTTTGGTGGCTATAACATCTGCCAGAAGGATGTCGGAACTTCAGGTGTTGTCTGTCCGTCCCCCTTATTTGGTTTTTCATAAAGACAGGGTAGCTATCAGAACGACTCCTTCCTTTCTACCAAAAGTTTTTTCTGAATCAAATCTGAACCACACTATTGACTTGCCTGTTTTCTTCCCAAATTATTCAAACAGGGCTGAACAGAAACCACATTCCTTGGATGTTCATCGTCAACTGCGGTATTATCTAGACAGGACAAAACAATTCAGAAAGTCAGAACAGCTCTTCCTCTCTTATGCTGAAGGAAAGAAAGGACTTCCAGTATCAAAGGTAACTCTTTCCAGATGGTTAGCATCCATCATTACCTTTGTCTACGAGTTGAGACACAAACAACTTCCTTCACGACCTAAGGCTCATTCAACCAGGGCACTATCAACCTCAACAGCCTTTCAAGCAAGGTTACCATTAGATGCCATTTGTGCAGCAGCTACATGGGCTTCTCAACATACTTTTATTACCCATTACAAACTTGATATAGCCTCCAGAAATAGAGCTGACCTTGGTTCCACCGTACTCAGGAGTCTGTTCCGTTGAGCCACCCAGGACCAAGGTGCTAGGGACGCTGTCCCATCCAGCAAGAATGAAGGCGAGAATGACAACTTAACATTAAGAAGTTATGTTCTTACCATAACGTTCCATGTTAGTTGCCTTTTTCTCGCCTTCTTTCTTGCATCCCTCCCTCCTGCCCCCTAGCCTGGACAGACTTGAAGGTCTCTGAGTCCTTTTCTTTCATGATACATAGTTATTCAGGTTTACCCGTATCATGAGTGTTACCAGCAGTGAGACCGTATTTTTATATAATGGCTTATTTTTTGGTAACAATAAAACTATACTATGTGTTAACTGTCAACGAGATCTGGGGAGTTAGCGCATGGTATTGTGGGATATAGGGCTGCCTCGAGCCGGTAAAAATAGCTCTCGAGCTATAGTATAGGCCGAGTCGGAGCCGAGGATCGGCTCCGAACCCATCCAGCAAGAAAGAAGGCGAGAAGAAGACAACTAACATGGAACGTTATGGTAGGTACATAACTTCTTATTATCATAGCTCCAGACTGGCCCAGACAGCACTGGTATCCACTGCTTCACAGTCTCGCCCAATCTCAGCCTTGGCATCTTCCCCTGATACTAGATCTGTTGATTCAGGAAGAGGGAAAATTTCTACAACCTCATCTTCAGACTCTGCATTTGGTGGCCTGGCTCATATTATAAATCTAGCTCAACAGGTGGTTGAGGTTCTACGTGAGGCCAGGAGACCTAGCAGTAGGAAATCTTATGTAGATAAATGGAAAAGATTCTGTATTTGGATGCAAGCTAGAGGGGAAGACTCTTTTAACCATCTCTTCCTCTTATTCTTGATTACTTGGCAGGCGTGCTTAATGGTGGGTTTTCCTTTTTCTGCAATCAAGATTCATGTGTCAGCGATTTCTGCTTATTGTTCCTTTGAACAACCCATCTCCTCACATCCTTTGATGAAGCAGTTCCTCAGGGGGATTAGCAATTTAAAACCTCCCAGAAGGGCGCCTACTCCTGCTTGGGATCTTAATTTTGTGCTTGAGAAACTTACTCTGCCTCCTTTTGAACCAGCTGCCTCAGCAGATTTAACGTTTCTTTCTTGGAAAACTGCTTTTCTATTGGCCATTACCTCAGCTAGAAGAGTTATTGAGCTGCAGGCCTTAATGGCAGTAGAGCCTTTTATCATCTTCCATGCGGATAGGATTTCCCTTCGAACCAGTCCTTCCTTTATGCCTAAGGTGGTTTCTAGCTTGACTCGTAATCAAACTATCCACCTGCCTACCTTCTTTCCTAAACCTCAGAATAGTGGAGAAAGACTTCTGTACTCCCTTGATGTGCATAGACAGCTTCGATTTTATCTGGACAGGACTAAAACCTTTCGGAAGTCTGACCAGTTGTTGGTCAGTTTTGCATCTGGAGCTCAAGGCAAAGCTATTTTTAAACGGACAATTTCTAAATGGATTGCCCATTGTATTCAGTTTTGTTACTTGCAGCATGGCAAGATTGCTCCACAGAGTATCAGGACCCATTCTACTAGAGCAACTTCCACCTCAGCAGATTTTTTTGAGAGGTGTACCTATTAAAGACATCCTGGAAGCAGCTACTTGGACTTCTGGTCACACTTTCACAAAGCATAACAATTTGCCTTTGTTTTCTAAATCCAGGGCTGGTTTTGCCACTGCAGTGTTGCAGGGCATCCTTACCAACCCTTAAATAGTGGGTATTCCTCCTCCCTTTTTTCTTTGGGCTTTGGGAATCAACCCATTTTGTAAGGACTGCAACAGTGAAACACGATTAACATAGTACAGTTGTGTACACTTACCATAAATGTAGATGTTCGAGTGTATTCACTGTTGCAGTCCTGGTTTCCCCCCTCCATCCCCCTTTTTTCCTAAGGCACAGACTATCTGTTTATTTTGTGGATGGTATATTTCCATGGATTTTCTTTTCCTGGTCTAGCCTTCTTGGGGGCTCCTGACAGTTATGGTAAGAAAAACTGAGGAAATGGCATCGGCTGCCTTCCTTTATACCTGACGTCGGGTTTACAGCCGAAGGCAGCTGACGTCATATACCAAGGCTTTGGTATTCTGGCCAACTGTGGGCTACCGGGAGTCAGATAACCCATTTTGTAAGGACTGCAACAGTGAATACACTCGAACATCTACATTTATGGTAAGTGTACACAACTATACTTTATGGTGAGTGCAAAACTTTTATTTTTACCAGCATTTGCTGCTTAACTTTCCCAGGAAAAAAGACACCATTGTCGGCTTGACCGTGGAACAGAATACCAGCCCAATGGTCGGTCCTTCTTCTAGCCACAAAAAGAAGTTGTTCAGCAAACAGCCTTTGCCACCACAGCAGGCTAGCAGTTTGCCTAAGAAGCAAGTGGATGACTCCACTATGGCCATTTGTTGTGCCTCAGACCACTCATCTCTTACACCAGATCCATCTGGTGTAGGACCTACAGCCACTGTAGATCGGGGGTTAGCCATGTCCTCTGCAGCTGTTGGGAGTCCCCTCAGGAGGAAAGGGAGACCACTCTTGTCGGTTCTAGGAGAGGGTTCAGGAAAGGTTTCCCTGTTGTGTCAGAATGCTGTGCCCATTCCTAGGGAGGCAGCTGCTGCCATTAGTAACGTGGTTGGCTCCATTTTTCCTGTCTAAAAGAAACAGAAAATTAAGTATGTCTACTCCTGTTCAAATGTCTTTGGCTAGGAGTAATTTGCTGGGAGTGTCTCAAGGTTTAATTCAATTCTTATAAAATAGTTTCTAGTAAAAGAAAGAGGAATTTCTCTTTTCCTGAAGGGATTCAAGATTCTGAATTTCAACAAGAAGATGCAGGGACAGATTCAGGGTTTTGTCCTCAGATTTATGATTCAGACTCACAAGGAGAGCTCAGTTTCTGATTCTTCCTGTGGAGTTTTCTCTTTCTTTGAGACTATTGCTAGAATGTCCCAGTGTTTTCAATGGGAGAACACTGATGTTTCTCAGTCCCTAGGAAAATACTGTTATGGAAGGATTTTCCAGAACCTACACCCATTCTTCCTGTCCTATCTGCTTTAGAAAATCTACATCTTACTTCCTGCAGTTTTCCTGATAGCCATCTAGCTTTCCCTAAAATGGCAGATAGGATGTATAAAGTTCCTCAGTCGTTTAAATTTTTATTCACTGTTCCCAGACCTGATTCAGCAGCTATAAAGAATAGTTGTGTAAAATCTTACCATAACCATAGATGCCCTTCTCTTCTGTGTTGCAGTATTCGTAAAATGTGGGACTCCACCGCCCAACTACCCGACGTCCGTCCAGTATACAAGAACTTTCTAGCTACTGCAAGTATGTGAGATGTCACACGTATGCTCTGACCATGTCAGCCATAAAAGGACATCTGCACATACAAACCTCAGAACTGAAATGCCCTATAAGGAACACCAGAGCTAAGGAACTAAAATAAGTCATCCAAGGAAGAAACAAGATGCAGGGGGGAAGGCTAGAGGGGTAGACTACTGCAACATAGAAGAGAAGGACATCTCTGGTTATGGTAAGGCTTTACACAACTATTCTACATCCTTCTATTCAGTGTTGCAGTATTCTTAACATGTGGGAGAATACCAATGCTTAGTAAGAACCCTGAGAGGAGGAAGGAGCAGAGAAATTGACAGAGGAACTTTCTACAATGACACAGAGAATGACTCTGCAAACCCTGCTCTATATCTGGAAATGGTGTCCAACTTGTAATGTTTGGTAAAAGTGTACACCAAAGACCATGTAGCAGCCTCTAAAATAGAATTAGTATCCAGACCTTTAAAGAATGCTCCTGAGGCAGCAACAGATCTAGTGGAATGAGCCCTAAATAGGTGCAGAAAGAGATTTTCCATGGTATTCATAGCAAAAAAACAATAGCCTTAGAAATCCAAGAAGAAATTGTCTGTTTAGAGACAGGTAGACCCAGAGCCCTGGGATGGAAAGAAACAAAAAGCTGATCAGATTTCCTGATAACCTTAGTCTTATCTAAGTCGAATCTAAGTTGTCTATGTACATACCAAGTATGCAAGATCCTTTCTCTAGAGGACTAAGGAGAAGGAAAGAAGGTGGGCGAGTGAATAGATTGATTAAGAGACATCTCATTCACCACCTTAGGCATAAAAGAAGGATTGATACATAATGAAACCCTGTCCTTGTGGAAAACCAGGAAAGGTGGGGATGCCATTAAAGCCTGAATCTCAGAAACCCTCATAGCAAATGTCAAGGCTAACAGAAACACAGTTTTCCAAGTACAGAACTTCAAAGAAGCAGAGGCTGCAGGCTCAAAAGGAGCCAATGTAAGCTTCTCTAAGACATAATTCAAATCCCTAGGAGGAGAAACTGTTTTCCTGGGAAGTTTAATATGTAGGGTGCCTTTTAGAAAAAGTTTCACCTCCAACCTGAAAGCTAAAGGTGGAGATAATGGCAGACATGCAGAAATAGCAGACAAGTGAACTTTCACTGTAGGGTATGACAAGCCACTGTCGAGTAACTCACACAAGTAAGAAAAACTATAAGAATAAGCACTGTAAATGGATCCTGATTTCTGGAAAGACACCAGATGGAAAATTTATTCCATTTGAATAAGTAAGATTTTCTAGTATTGGGTTTTCTGGCCTGCTGCAAAACCCTAAGCACTCCCTGTGAAAAAAGGTACCAGAAAGGAATCAAAAGTTGATCACTCACAGGGTCAGCTGTAGGGTTGATTGATGTGGATAAAACAGAGATCCCTTATCTTGTTTGAGCAGGCCCACTCTCTGAGGTAACTTGTGATGATTGCCCTTGGCTAAATGCAGAAGAAGAGGGAACCAGTGCTGTCTTAGCCAATAAAAGGGAGTCACCAGCAAGATTTTTGGTTGGTCCTACTGAATCTTCAGCAGTACTTTCTGAATTAGAGGGAAGGGGATTGCATAAAAAACATCCTCTTCCATGAGAAAGATAGGGCATCCACCTTCTAAGCCAGGGATATGGGAGTCTGGCACATATTAGAGGAAGTTGTCTATTCAGAGAGGAGGCAGATAAATCCAGAAGAGGAGTACCCCACCTGTGGACCAAGTCCAGAAACACACCCTGTGAAGCATCCATTCATGGGATTGAGTCATGGACCTGTTCATTGTGTCTGCCACAGTGTTTTGAGCTGATGGGATGTAAATCGCAAGAAGAGTCACCTTGTACTGAATTGCCAATTTCCATGCCCTGAGAGCTAACCTGCAAAGAAGGTAAAGCTTTGTCCCTCCCTGCTCGTTGATGTACCAGATAACAGTGGTGTTGTCTGTAAATATTTTCAAAGGGCCTGGTGGAAAAAGAGTATCTGTAAAGCCAGAATCAGATCTCTCATTTCATTGATGTTGATGTGCTCTCTCCGTTGAGAAGGTGATCAATGTCATTGAACCTTCATGGAAGCAAATGTTGCTCTCCACCCTGTGTTTGAGGCATCTGTGAATAGATGTTGAAATGCCTGGGGCAAAAGAAGAGGTAGACCCAGATTCAGAGTTAGCTGTTGAATCTACTCCAAAAGCTCTGTTTTTAGGCAGGGGAGGAGAGGAATGAGAAACTTCAGAGGGTTAGCATGCTGAGTCTAGACTGACTTTAGAAACCACTGAACTTTCCTCATGTGGAGTTTGCAAAGGGAAGCATGCGAATTGTGGAGGCCATGAACCCCAGAAATCTTAGAAAGTCCCTGGCTGTAATGGAAGGAAGAGGCAAAAGGTTTTCCAGAAGGGCAATGAGGGACTGAACATTGGCAGAAGGAAGAAAAACCCATAATGTCTGTCCTGAACCTGCACCTTAGGAATATGTGATCCTGAGAAGGGGTCAGAGTAGATTTTTTGAAATTTATAGTGAACCCTAAGCTTTGCCACCTGCAGGTTCTGGGACAGCTGTTCTGACTGGTGAGCCAGGAAATGAAGATCATCCAGGTATGGGTATACCTGGATACTCTGGACTCTCAGAAAAGTAACCACAGGGGCCAAGCATTTTGTGAATACCCTTGTGGCAGTGCAAAGATCAAAGGACAAGGCAGAGAACTGATAGTGAAAGGAACCCACCGAGAAATGTAAACATTTCCTAAACAGAAGATGGAGAGGAATGTGTAGGTATGCATCTTTGATATCTAGAGAAGCCATGTAAGACTGAGGTCAAATCAGAGGAAAGAGAGTTTGTAAAGACAACAAGCAGAAATAATGCACTTGTAGTGTTAAGTGGGAAATATCCAGGATTGGCCTCCAAGGACCATCTTTTCTGGGAACCAGAAACATCTTTGAGTAAAACTGTCTGCCTCTCTGATCCATAGGCACATCCTGAATTGTGTCTTGAGAAAGAAGTTGAGATAGAATCTCTGGAACAGCTGGAGCTGATTTGCAGGGGGCTGAGAAATACCCACGAATAGAGGATGAGTCTTCTTAGTCATGAAGTATCCCTGTTGGATGATAGACAGAACCCATGAGTCCTTAGGGATCCTTGCTCAAACTGGAAAAAAGAGAGAAAGACAACGAGATAGAGGAGTAAGGCTTGGAAGAGGCTGAAGGTAGGTACAAAGAACTGGGTCTGGCCTGAAGGGGCTGCTGAGTAGAAGGAGCAGAAGCAGTAGATTTTTGACAGTGGAGGTCTCCTAACAGATTTTTTTATGCCTGGAAGCAGAAGCAGAGGATGATCTAGCTGGTCTCTTAACAAAGGAAGTCTTAGTTGAAAAATTCCTATGGAATTTAGGAATGGGGAGATGAACAGGTGCTTCAGATCTTGGAAGTTCCTTTCTCTTGCAGAGTCTTAAATAAAGCTGCAGCTGCAAAACCAAAAAGAGTGGACTTGTCCAAAGGAGCATCTAGCAATTTTGCTTTAATGTCATCTGGCAATGGCTGAAGCCCCAGCCAAGAATGTCTCCTAAGCACAGAACCAGATGCAGCAGCTCAAGATGATGCCTCAACAGCATCATAGCTGCACTTTATAGAATGCCTAGCTACTTGTGAAGAGGCTGCCAAAAGGGCTGAAACCTGAGATGTTAAGTTGTCAATCTCGCCTTCATTCTTGCTGGATGGGTTCGGAGCTGATCCTCGGCTCTGACTTGGCCAATACTAAAGCTCGAGAGCTAATTCCACCGGCTCGAGGCTCCCCTATATCCCACAATGCTAGGCGGTAACTACCCAGATCTCGTTTGCCGCTTAGCTGACGAGGTGCTTCTTCTACCGGCTCTGGCAGGTTAGTAAGTTTTCTTGTTTAAAAACTTCAATTTCAACCCCTATTTTTTTCCATTTAGTTTAGTTTTATATAGAGTATTCCATTAGTTTAAATCGGGTCCCCCCTTGTGTTAGAATTCCCGTTTTATCCCCTTTTTAACTTTTAGGCCTTTGGCCCACTCCCTCTCTTTTCCCTGTCCTTCAGTGTGACTGGATTTTTATTTTGGTTAAGGGTGTGTCTGTGTGTTGTGTTTGTGTTTTTTTTCACACAGCTATTTAGGATGTCTAAAGACTCCAAGGTGTCAGGCTTCAAGAAGTGTGATTCGTGCTGTCAGAAAATGTCTCTGACAGACAGTCACACTTCTTGTGTATATTGCCTAGGACCTTTGCACCTGCAGGACTCATGTGCTGTGTGCCATGCATTCAGCCCTAGAGTCCTGCAGGAATGCAAAAATAAGTTAATTCTCCGAGGCTTGTTAAAGCCTGAAGGCCCCCCGACCCAGTCTGCGTCGGGGAAGCCTTCTAAGACTTCCAGGCCATCAGCTCCAGTTTCAGAGCCGTCTCCTGGAAGCATTAAAGTGGCTTCGACATCGGCTCCGGCTGGAGCCGATGTTTCGAAATCTCATACCGTTACCTCGGCTCCGGCTGGAGTCGAGGTTGGCAAGACTCAGTTGGCTCCTATAGGCTTATCGAAGCCACCTTCAAAGAAGAGGTCTAGGTCCCCTTCCATTGGCTCCATCCACTCAGCTCCGGGATCCCCTCTTCTGTCGGAGCGGAGCCATAGGTCTCATTTCTCTCGGTCCTCCAGGCTGTCCGACCATGATTTACAAAGGGTGGTGAGTAGACTTCTCAAGTCCGAGGCACTGGCCCAAATGCTGCATAGCCCTACTCAACAGTCAGCGGCTATTTCCATTCCTGATTTTATTCCTCCTCCGACTCCTTTGAGTTTGGAGCCGGGGCTCATCAGAGCTGTGGCTGTCGGTGCTTCGGAGCCGATACCTTCCCTTTCGGCTCCGTCGTCTGCTCCGATTTCCTCATTGGAGGGATCTCGGCGCCGAGCTTCCCTCGTCGGCTCCGAGGGGGCAAGTGGCATCGGACCCTTGTCCGACCCCGTTCTCCCTCTCAGGGCATTGGCGCTGGTGAGTTCGGCTCCAACATCGGCCTCGGAGCCGTCCCTGTTGGTGCCGGGGGGGGTCCTTGTCTCCTCGGAGCGGGGACCTCCGGCCTTGGCTGATAGGGGTGCCTTCGAGGTCATGCGGAGTGTGCTAGACCCAGTGTCTACCTCACAGTCGGCTCCGTCAGCTCCTCCCTCTTCAGTGCCTGCGGTGGTTTCTACCCATCCCCTTGTATCAGACCACAGAGAGCCAGCTCCTCAGGTTTCCCCATTGGGAATTTCCTCCTCTTCCGAGGCCTCTCCTGATCTGGTAGGAGAACCCCCTCGGAAGAGACAGTGCAAGAGGAAGCACATTGACTCCCCTGAGTCTATCACCTCTGACACTGACTTGGAGGAATCTGAAGGTTCCCCTCGGTCCCCCTCTGAGGATGTCTCCTTTGTTGACATCTTTGAAATCCTGAAACAGAGGGGGAACTGGCCCGCCCTTAACCCTTCAGAGGACGAGTCAGTTTACCTTGAGGCGTTTGGCTCTCGCCCTTCCACCTCCTGGGTGTCCCCTCCCTTTGACCCCCTTATGGAAGTGGTGGCAAGGAAGGCTTGGACGGCCCTTGATTCAGTGGAACCTACCCCAAGGAGGCCGTCAAAATTTATTACTGCCCCTAAAGAGAAAGAGTTTCTATCTAAAGGTGTCTCTGTTGATGCCATGGTGGTGGCCGCAGCCACTAAGAAGGAGTTAGCCGATCCCTCAGTACCTGTCCATCCTCCTAATAAGGAGTGTAGGACAATGGACAGGTACGGTAAGCGGATGTTTTCATCAGCGACCTTTTCAATGCGGTCGCTGAACTACTTGTGTCACTTCACCCGTCTCCAGAGAGATTTGCTCAAGGATATGGGTGAGGCCATACAGAATCCAACAGCTGAGGGGTTCCAAGACAAAATGAACTCCCAGTTGGCAACCCTGAATTCGATTGTTAACTCCTCCATGCGGCTTATCTCATATGCTGCTGATGGGGCGAGTAGGGCCGCAGGCACAGGTGTAGCTTTACGACGTCACGCCTGGATGAGGCTTTGCAATTTTGCGGACCCTTTCAAGGCGTCCTTCACCAATTCCCCCTTTGATGGCTCAACATTGTTTGGTCCTCAGGTGAAGGATACATTGACTAGGTGCAAGGTGGAAGGTAAGACTCTCTCTGCCGTGGGAGTCCGTTTTTCTACCCCTTCTAGACCTTATCCAAAAGGTCAGAGGGGGAAAAATGTGGTTCCGCAAACCTCAGGGAGTCTCATCTGACGCACAAGGTCGATTCCCCTCTAGAGGCAGAGGGGGGAATAACAATAGATGCCGCCCTAGGGGCAGAGGAGGTCCGCAAAACCAGGGTAGCAGAGAAACTTTCTCTGATAAACCCTTTCAACATCCCTGAGGAGCTGCCCGGCTGTCCACCTTTGGAGGCAGTCGGGGGAAGATTATCACTGTACCCAAAAGCCTGGCTTTCCCTGACTCAAGACAAATGGGTACAGTCAGTCATATCCGAGGGTTACAAAATTCCCTTTATTCACATCCCATCCCAACCCAAAGGATCCCTTCCAGATGTTCCACCCAGTCTAAGGGAACAAGCAGCACTAGAAATATCAAAGCTGCTGTCAAAAAGAGCTATCCACCCAGTCCCAGCAGACCAGCAAGGATCCGGAATCTACTCCAAATTCTTTTTGGTACCAAAAAAAACAGGGGACTGGAGACCAATACTGGATCTCAGCAAGTTAAACAATTATATCAAAAAAACAAAATTCCGGATGGTCATGCTACAGTCCATTCTACCCTTCTTGGGTCAGGACAATTGGATGTGCTTGTTGGACCTTCAGGACTACCATATCAAAATGCACAGACGCTCCAGGAGGTTTCTCCGCTTCAGGCTGGGAGCCAGTCACTACCAGTTCAGAGCCCTGCCCTTTGGTCTCACTACAGCCCCCCGAGTGTTTACCAAATGCATGGCAGTGGTCGCGGCTCACTTGAGACATCAAGGATTCCAGGTGTTTCCATATTTGGATGACTGGCTCCTTACCGCCACCACCAGACATCAACTGCTTCTATCCAGAGATTTCACCATCCAAACTTGCCAAGCTCTAGGCATTTCAATAAATTTCAAAAAATCTGCCTTGTCGCCTTGTCAATCTATTACCTTTATAGGCGCCACCTTAGACACACTCAATCTTTCTGCCAGACTTACAGAGCAAAGAGTGTTAGATATCCGCAAACAAGTTTACCTTCTACTACAATGCAACAAGGTCAGAGCCAGGGTAGTCTTGAAGGTATTAGGACTCATGGCAGCTACTATCACCCTTCTCCCCTTAGCTCGTTTCCACATGAGGATCCTCCAGTGGATGCTGTTTACTCAATGGTCCTTCCAACAGCTCCCGATGTCTCACATCATCCTAATAACTCAATCATGCAAGAATCACCTGTCTTGGTGGATCACATCACCTCAAGTTCTCCAGGTCAGACCTTTCATTCCCCCCCCCCCAGTCGCCACGGTGACAACGGACGCCTCCCTGATCGGGTGGGGGGGGCATTATCAGGGCAGGACAGTCCAGGGCACGTGGCAACCTTTCGAGTGCCACTTGCACATAAATGTCTTAGAGATGAGAGCAGTGCTTTTAGCGTTGCAAGCCCTTCAGGACTCTCTTCCCACAGGGACTATTGCAATTCAGACGGACAACATGTCCGTAGTGTGGTACAACAACAAACAGGGCGGAACCAGGTCCTACCCCTTATGTCGAGAGGCACTCAGACTTTGGCAGTGGGCGATTTCTTCTCAGCTTTTTCTGATAGCAACACACATTCCCGGGAAGTGCAACGTGATTGCGGACAAGTTGAGCAGGGCCATTCTCATGCCCCATGAGTGGTCTCTAAAGAAATCAGTGCTGGAACAAGTCTTCCAAAGATGGGGCCAGCCTTGCTGCGATCTTTTTGCTACTTCCCAAAACAGCAAGTGTCACGACTTCTTCATTCTCTTCCCGTTACCAGGCCATCCCACCAGAGACGCTCTAGTCCACGATTGGCCCCGGGGACTTCTGTATGCTTTCCCCCCTTTTCCACTGATATCTCAATTAATTCAGAAAGCTATCGCCTTGAGAGTTACAATGATCCTCATTGCCCCTTACTGGCCTCGACAGATATGGTTTCCGTTCCTCCATAATTACTTGTTGGAGCAGCCTTGGCATCTGGACCCGGTGCCAGATCTGTTGACCCACCAGTCGGGCCAGCTGCACCACTCCCTTCAATCTCTCAACCTCACAGCGTGGTTTCTCCGATTCCTACACTAGCCAGGCTTCCCTTAATCTCTCATTCGGTCCGAAACATCCTGATAGCCTCTCACAAGTCTTCTACCAGGAAGATTTATAATAGTAAGTGGAAACGTTTTTCCTTCTGGGCAGCATCAAAAAATATAGACCCCTTCACTGCACCTATCCAGTCTATCCTAGACTTTCTGGCAGAGCTCTTTCATTTAGGCTCTTCCTCATCTACCATTAGAGTACAACTAGCTGCTATATCTAACTTTCATGAAGGTGTCTCAGACTCCAGTATCATGTCCCATAAGCTCTGCAAAGCCTTTTTAAGAGGTGTTTTTCTGCTCAAGCCCCCAATCAAAGATCCCCCACCTCAATGGGATTTGAATTTGGTCCTAGCATCCTTGATCCCCCCCCCCCCCTTCGAACCAGCGGCTTCATGCCCTCTTAAGTTGCTCTCATGGAAAACACTTTTTCTAGTAGCCATAACTTCAGCTAGAAGGGTATCTGAACTTCATGCTCTGTGCAGTCGTCCTCCTTACTTAGTTTTCCACAAAGACAGGGTGTCCCTCCGGAGTAATCCATCCTTCTTACCTAAGGTTTCCTCTGAGGCAAACCTAAACCAGACGATTGATCTCCCCGTCTTCTTCGCTGATTATTCCAACAGGTCGGAACAAAAGTTACATTTCCTAGATGTCCACCGCCAACTTAGATATTATTTAGACAGGACTAAACAGTTCAGGAAATCTGATCAGCTTTTCCTGTCTTATGGAAGGAAATTGGGCCTTCCAGTTACTAAAGTGTCCCTTTCAAGATGGCTTACCTCTATAATTACCTTCATCTATGAAATCAGACATCAAAAACTGCCTTCAAGACCTAGAGCTCATTCAACTAGGGCATTAGCTACATCTGTAGCTTTTCAGGACAGGCTGCCAATAGATTCCATTTGTGCAGCAGCCACATGGGCTTCTCCTCATACCTTTATTTTACATTACAAATTGGATATGGCCTCCAGAAACCGTGCCAACTTTGGTTCCACTGTTCTCAACAGTCTGTTCCAATAGGCCACCCGGAATAAGGTGCTAGGGACGCGGTCCCATCCAGCAAGAATGAAGGCGAGATTGACAACTTAACATTAAGAAGTTATGTACCTACCATAACGTTCCATGTTAGTTGTCTTCTTCTCGCCTTCTTTCTTGCGTCCCACCCTCCTTCCCCCTAGCCTGGACAGACCGATAGGAAATTTTGGGATCTTCCTTTGGGGTTTTCCTTCCCACATGTTCTACCACCTCTATTCTCCCTTTTATGTTTGTGGTAGCTTACATACAGGTTTATATAGAGGTGGGTTCTTTTTTCTCCATACTGTGGAGACCAGAACTGCTTGGTTTAGCTATCAAACGAGATCTGAGTAGTTACCGCCTAGCATTGTGGGATATAGGGGAGCCTCGAGCCAGTGGAATTAGCTCTCGAGCTTTAGTATTGGCCGAGTCAGAGCCGAGGATCGGCTCCGAACCCATCCAGCAAGAAAGAAGGCGAGAAGAAGACAACTAACATGGAACATTATGGTAGGTACATAACTTCTTATTTTAATTTCAGAGTCAGGTAACTGAGCAAGGGCTTGTAAGGCCTGGGAAAGCAGAGCTAAGGAACACTTAATATCAGCAAATGCAGACACAAACCAGGAACCACCAAAGTCCAAAGCCACAGGACCCGAATCTCCAATCTCCAAAGAATGTAATTTCAAACCAATCAGGTTAAAAACGACACCTTTATTCGCACATTGTCAAAATCACATAAGTAAACAACCAACAATAAACCAAGCGCTTTCGCTCTGTTATTACTGAGCTTCTTCAGAGTTAAAAATGTTTGTGGTGTGGTTAGCCGTGTTAAATACTAAATACAAAATCACATGACATGTGCCTCCAATGAACCACCCCTAATCAATTTTTAAAAACATAGTGCATATAACATGTCGTATAAATATTTAGTGAACCTTCTGATCTAAAAACAAAAACCAAAATGTAGTCCCAACAGTAAAAAAATATGAAATGTATACTGTATGACAAAGCGTATAAAAATATATATGAAAAAAATATATATAAAAAAGATGATAATAAGAAACAAATAAATATATATGTGTATGTAACACAGATAAATATATATGCACATAAATGTGTATACACAGTCCCCCTCATTGCAAGATGTATCAAATAGTTACCTGACCAAGACATAAAATTGCATAAGAATACATGTAATACCAGTCTGCTTAATGGTGAAATTTAACCACCTCTTGTGAATCCCATTATAGTCGTGCCCTTCTTAATTTGAGCACACTGTTTATGTTCAAAGCATCATTCATACCCGGTGGACTGACTGCATCCAATCTAAGCTGCCAGAACAATTCCCGGTATTCCAACCCAGATTCCCAATTACCCCCTCATGGATCGGGCTAAGGAACACCTAGATGTATGTGTTTGGTAATTCATTGCTCTGACAGCTATAGTGGAGGACGTGTAAACTTTTTTACCAAGTCTCTCCAGAATCTTGCTTTCCTTATCAGATGGAAGTAGATTAGCAGAAGGAGACAACCGGGAAGACTTATCAGAAGCAATGGAAACAACAGCTGGATCAGCTGAAGGACACTTGTAGACGAACTTACAATCATCAATCACCTTGTAAAATCTGTCTGGCCTCTTGGGTGCAGGAGCCTGAGAATCGGGGGTCTTGGAAAAAGAAGCAAAAATGTTCAGGAAAGCTGGCAGGACTGGAAATACTGCAGAAGGAGAAGGGACTTCCTTTGCAGAAAGTCATAATACCTTTTTGCTCTTCAGAGATCTGTGAACAGTCCCATTTAAAGACTTATCTTGTTAATATTTCCACTGAAGGAAATCTCTTTAACGGGAATTACCCCCATTAGATTCTTCCTCTGGAGAAGCATATTCCGAAGGAGAAGTTATGTGAGAGGAATATGCTAAGGAGTCTTCATCAGAGGAAGAGTCAACACTATCAGCAGAAATAACCTGCTCCCCTTTGTACAGGAGAGGATGTAAAGGAAGGAACCAGAATAGCAGAGGAAAGCTTCAAAACCTTAAGAGCCTTAACTAAACCTTGAGAAAAAGCATCCCAGTCCAATTGAGGAGTGGAAGGAACATGAGAGTGCTTTGTCTTTTGTTTCTGCTTCATATGCATTTCTGCATGAGGAGAAGTGGAGGAACCAGACATACGCCTAACATCCGGAATGATTTGTGGTCGATCCTTGACAGGTGTAGAAGGAACATCCCCAGGGCCCTCAAACACAAGCCATTGTTCTTCTTGTCTGCCTGAACCGGACATCTGCACTGCCTCAGATGACATGCCTAGAGTGGATTCCCTAACAACTTCCATTGAGGTACCCACCGAGGAACCAGACCCGACCTCTGGACGTAACACAGGATTTTCATTGACCTCAAGGGATATGTCTGAAGTAAGGGTTACAGCCAAAGAGGACTCAGGCTAGATTTACTAACCTTCCCCTTCAAAGATGGCTCAGCTGAAGGACCTCTGGAACCCTCCATAACGTCTTTAGCCAGACGTTTAAGACGCTGGTTCTCTAGATAGAGATTTAAATCCAAAAGTTGGCTGAGCAAGGTTTTAGGGACAAAGGCCTGACAAATGGAACAGGAGCGATGGTCATAATTGGGGCCTAAGCAGAAAAGACAAGAGGTCATGGCTATCTTTATGTGGAATCTGCCTTCCACACTTACACTTGTCCTTCCTGGATGACATGAACTAAATACAAAAGACAGTAGCCAAGAAACAATTTCCCAACGGGGCACTTACCTCAAAGCTTTAGTGACCAATGGAATCAGGCAGCAGACCAACATACGAGTCAAGAGTTCTGAATGGTGGCAGAAAAGATCTGAGGTTTGTACATGTGGATGTCCTTTTATGGCTGACATTGTCAGAGCATACGTGGGGCGTCCCATGTACCTGCAGTAGCAGTTGTTGTATACTGGACGGACAGTGGGTTGCTGGGCAGAGGACTCCCACATGTTAAGAATACTGAAACATTGAATAGAAGGACATCCTTAGTTGACGCCACTCTTGATAAGCATGTAGTTAGTTCCAGTCCTAGTCTTTTTAATAATGATGGTAA
Source organism: Protopterus annectens (assembly GCF_019279795.1). Lineage (NCBI taxonomy): Eukaryota > Metazoa > Chordata > Ceratodontiformes > Protopteridae > Protopterus > Protopterus annectens. The sequence goes on from NC_056743.1 coordinate 1,412,828,340, forward strand.
AGTTATTGATAGGTATAGGGAAAAAAGTGTATACTTCTACAACTCTGATTTTCAGAATTTTGAATTGTCAGGCTTGTATGTTAAACGTTTGTTATGACAAATTGTGAAAGTATGAGGAACTTTTTATCTGAAAATATCCTTCCATTTCACTGTTGCAGTATTCCTTACAATGGGGTTCACCTGCCATGGGTGGCCCGGCATCCGGCCAGTATACCAAAGCCTTTACTTTGCTTAAGGTATGTCGTACATTACACGTTTGCGCCCTGCATACAGTGTAGGGCATAAAGGTGACATCTGGATGTATACTCCTCAGAACTTCTTTGTCACCAATCTGAATGCAATGTTTCATCATTGGTCTGAATGCCTGCTTCATTTGCTGGTTCACCAAGCCATTGTCAGATAAGTACCCTATTAGGGGTTTTGCTCTTATCTTTTCTCCTTTTGTTTTGTTGCTTGTATTCATGTCATCCAGAAAAGGTAAATGCCAGTGCAGGAGACAGATTCCCCATAAAGATCATCACAAGAAGTGTTTATTTTGGCTGGGAGCTTCCCATGCCCAGATGTCCTGTTCCATTTGTCAGGCTTTTGTCCCAAAGACTCTGCATAGTCGACTTTCCTCTTTGGTCCTATACTTAGAGAACCAATGTCTTAAGATTTTAGCAAAAGACACTATAGAAGGAATTTCCTGCTCTGAGGGTCGGACATCTGTGAAGCAGAAAGCCAAGAAATCTGGGTGCAGTTCTTCTGCTGTACTGCCCCCACCAGACATCTCTCCCATGTCTAGTGAAAGCACAGAGGATCGCCCAACCCTGTTGTTGGATTTCTCTGCCATGACTGCTTTGGAAGCCGGCATGGATCTGACCTCACGCATGTCCCTGGAGCTGTGTAGATGTCCACTTTGGATATTCAGGTGGAACCATGGCTGATTATTACCAAAGGCCCTAGGGGTGTTCCTCGGATTTTGGTTAGGGAGGAAGGTACTGACTACCATTGTAGAATGCAGTCCAGGGTCTGAGCCTTCTAAATTTTATAAGGCAGATGTTCTGTTGAAAAAGAAACGAAAAACAAAACATGTTTCTCCTGCTCGTAAGGACCTTCAGAATGAATGAATGGCAGCATTTTACTAAGGGGTTGTTTAATGCCCTTATGGCTTTAAAGCCTCCCCAAGGATTTTCTGTTCCTGCTCCACTGTGATCTTCCACTAATCTCAAAAGGCCTAGGGAACAAGATTTCTCCTTGTGGAGGAGAGGGATTCAGTTGAGGAATCCCTTGCTTATTCTTCCCAGATTCTTTCTCTCTTAGACTATGATTCTGAGGAAGACTAGTTCTGACACTCCTTTTGAAGAGATTTCCTTTGGGGACAGCATTTGCAGAGTGATGGATTTTTTTAAGTGGGACTGTACCCAGGTTTCTGAGGTACAGAAAAGCTATTACAAGCTTCTACAAATGGACTCTCGTAGACCTTCTGATGTTCCACCTGTTTTGGCTGCCTTGTTGGATGCCTTTTCTACTGCGTCTCATGCTCCAGACTCCCAGCCCCCTGCTCCCCAAAAACCTGATAGGTTTTACAGAGTGCCTGATGATTGCAAATTTCCCTATAAATGTCCTTCTGCTGACCCCTCTGTGGTGTCTGTTGCATTTGACAAGCCATCTCAGTTACTGCCTTCTATGAAGTTACTTCCTTCTGATAAAGACAGCAGAAATATGGAAAGGCTAGGTAAGAAGGTTTGTACCTCAGCTACCCTTGCTTTTAGGGATGTCAATTATCAGACCCATATGCAAGATATATTTTGGCTCTTTTTTTCCTTGGGCCTGTCAGGTAATTTCTGACTTTCCTGGTTCTGAGGGTAAGCCTTCTGCTCTCTCCTTCTTAGGGTCTTCTCAGGTGGCTCACCATTCTGTTTAGTGTACTTATGATGCAGCACATGCTTCTTCTAGAGCTGCTGCTTTTAGTTCTGTGATGAGATATTCCTGGCTTTGGCTTCAACCTTTTCCTGATGATATTAAGGTTCAGTTGATGGCTGCCCCACTAGATAACAAACACTTTTTTCTGGTGCAGCAGCTGCTGATTTGTTTAGGTCTCTTCAGTATAAGGGAAAAGCTTTACAAGAATTGAAACTTGTTTTTGTCTCTCCTGTGCCTAAATTTCAAAGGAATTAACCTAATAAGGCAGTTTTTGTTTGTAAGCAGTCTTGTCCTCCTCCCAAGGGTAAAAGGGGTGGGAAAAGAGCTCCTTCTGCTAAAGCTACCCAGACTCCTGTGACACAGAAATCTCCTTCTTCTGGCAAACTGCTGTATGACTATCCTGTTCTTCTCAGCCACATTCCTCTTTCTCTTTGCCTTTTCATATCCCTTCCAGTTTGGTTAAAGATTACTCAGGATTCTTGGATTCTGTTTATTATCTGCCAAGGGTATTGTATGGTTGGAAAATCTCTTCCCCCCTTTCATGGGCACTCCTAAGCCCCCTCAGGAACAGTTGGCATTTTTTTCCAGGGCTACTTCAGGATCTTTTGTCTCAGTAAACTATTCAGGCATTTCCAGATGTTCTTTGTGTTTCACTGTTGCAGTCATCACATTTGGGTTATCCCTGCCAGGGTAGCCCTCAGCCAGCCCGAATACCAGAGGCTTAGTATTTCTGCATCGGTTGCTGTTGCTTCAGGACTGACATCAGGTCGTCAGCAGTATAAAGTAAGGCAGCCGACACCATTACATCAGTCTTTCTTGCCAAGGATCCCGAAGCAAAAGCAGTTCGCACGAGTGCCGGTCAGCCGCTACCTGAGTTTTGTCATCCGAACTGAAGCTGAAGTCTTTTGAAGCTAAGTACCCCATTGGGAATCCTTTTTTCTTGCACTAATCGATGTTAGAAAAAGTTAACAATTGTCTCACCTGTGGAAAGCAAATACCACACTGAGACTTTCAGTCTTACTGCGTCACTTGCTTAGACCCAGACTGCGACGTCCCACGCTGTCACTTTTGTGCTTTGTTCAGTGCCAGAACTATACGTCGTCGGGCCTTTGTTTTAGCTAGATATTTTTGCTTACAGTCCTCTAATTCCAATTTGGCTTCGGTAAGCCATCCGACAGCAGATCTTCCAAAAAAAAACATAAGGATAAAGACAGAGACCGTACAGGTCCAAACCTACCGATGACGCTTCCGTTAAGCTAGTCGTCAGTCCTCCGGTCCTCAGTGAGGCACTTTCGCAGCCCCTGATGCCCGCTTCTGTGGATTCGCAAGCCGCCACCGAGACCATTTCGGAGTCCGGTATGCTGCAAAACTCTTCTTCGGCTAAGGATCCTGCGGTTGTCTTTCCCTCGGATGGGTCTGGAGCCACTGAGCAGGCACCGACTTCCGAGGAAGTACTTCGTACTACTGATTCTTGACAAAAACTGACAAATTATTTCGCGTCTACCGTTCTTTTGAAAACTACTGAGTTTCTAAGGCCCAGGGTACGAACCACACCCAAGAAACTGACAACCCAGTCTCAGGCACCTGCTTCCTTACCTCAGTCTCAAATGCTTAAAGTGGCAGAAGACCTTATCATGCTGATCAGGGAAAGCCAAGCTACCCCTTCCAAAAGAAAAAGAGATCTGTCCCCAGTAGTAATGTCTGAACAGGAGTCTGATGACTCTGATGCATCTGAATATGAAGACATGCAACCCCTCTCTGCTTATGAGGATTCTGATGTAGAGGATTCCATTCCTTCAGCCTCTCCACCCGAGGACTTTTCCTTTGAGGAAACCCTTTGTACCTTAAGGGAGCATTTCCAATGGGAATGTCAGGACTACCCTCAGTCTAAAAAGAGACTCGGAATTCTTAGATCTTCCATAGCACAGACCCCTGTCCATTTCCCCAGTCCTGGATGTTGTGGATAATGTTTTCCTGGAATCCAGTTTGACTCCTGACACCCACCCTCCTGCACCTAAAAAACCTGACAGGTATTACAGAGTCCCTGACTCACACAAATTTCTTTTCAAGAATCCTACTGCTGACCCTGAGATAATTTCTCAACGGCCTAAAGGAATTAAAGCAACCTCTGCCAAGAATCCCACCCCCTCAAGTTAGGGACTCCCGAGCACTAGACAGATGGGGTGAAAAAGTATACACCTCTGCTCCTCTTGCTATGAGAGCACTAATTTGCTAGTTCCATATGCTAACATTTCAGCAACATACCATAGAACTCCTCAAACAAAAAGTGTCTTCCTTTCCTACTGGTGCAGAATCTAAAGAGATACAAGAGTTAATACATTCTGATAGTCACATGACTAAGCACATCTTACACTGTGGTTTTGATGCCCTAGAAGCATTTTGCAGGGCAGCAGTCACTGGTTCTGTCTTTAGAAGGCATGCATGGCTTAAGAAACAGCTCTTGCCAGATCATGTTAAATCTATTATTGGATGCACCCTTGCACAAAGACAACTTATTTGGCACTAAGGCAGAGGTGGTCTTAAAAAAGATGGAAGAAAAAGCTAAATCTATGCAGACAGTTAAGGATTTCTTACAGGTCCAGCCACCCAGGTTCAGCAGATTTTGCCTCTCCAACCACTGGTCCTTTCCTGCTCCCACCAAGTCAGTTCAGCCCAGACCCTGGGAAAGCAGACCCCCCAGACAGCAGCCACAGGAAATGCAGAGATCAAAACAGTGGAATTCCTCCATTTCAAAACCAGGGAGTTCTAAGCCACCCCCTCAAGGTAAGAACTCACAATGACTCTCCTCCCCCACTCTCTCCCTTTGTCCACCTTCACTTACCCCTGGGAGGAAAACTCTCCTTTCACACAAGCACCTCGGCCACCATTACCAATGACCGCTGGGTCCTCAACATAATGTCCCAGGGATACAGATTTTCTTTCCTCACTCTTCCAACCCCAAAAGGGTTCCCAGATCTGCCTCCAAACCAGTGGGCAGAGGCGCAAAAGCAAGTCCCTTTCCCTGCTCTCTATGAGGGCAATAGAGCATGTTCCTGCAGAACAGAAAGGCCAAGGTTTCTACTCCAGACTTTTTCTAGTACACAGAAAAGAGGGCACCCGTTGCCCCATCCTTGATCTATCCATTCTAAACACCTTGCTGGTGATGCCAAAATTCAAAATGCTCACCCTTCAGCAGCTGCCACCAATGCTCTCCAAGGATGCTTGGCTAGCCACTCTAGACCTAAAAGAGGCCTACCTCCACATTCCTATCAGGGAATCATTCAAGAAATATCTATGTTTCAGGGCAGGATCTCTGCACTTCCCTTTGGCTTATCTACTGCTCCCAGAGTTTTCACAAAATGTCTGGCTCCCGCCATTGCCTTTTGTAGACAAAGGAATATCCAAACTTACCCATACTTGGGCGACTGCCTAATTCAGGCAGACAGTCAGGAAAAGCTGCTCAAGCACCTGGCCTTTCTAAAGTCCCTGCTGACCTCCCTAGGGTACACTATCAGTGAAAAGAAATCCAAACTATTACTCACCCAAAGGATTATATTCCTGGGAACAAGCCTGGACACAGCATCCCAGATGGTATTCCTTACACCAGAAAAGCAAACTTACTTGACAGCCTACTTCTCTCAACTAGCCACCAGACCCCAGTTATTTGCAAGGAAAATCCTTCAAGCTCTGGGGTTCATGGCATTTTGCATTCTACTCATTCCATATGCCAGACTGCATATGAGGAAACTTCAGTGGTACCTAAAAAGCCTTTAGTGTCACCACTCTCAAGACCTGGAAACTCTTATACCAGTGATACCTTGCTTAAGGAAAGATTTTCTTTGGTGGGCAGCAGCATGCTTCCACAACAAGGGACTACATTTCTCACCACCCCCACCACTCAGACCCTCACCACAGATGCATCAGACTATGCCTGGGGTGCACACCTGGATGGCAGGTGCATACAAGGCCAATGGAGCCCACAGCAAATCCATCTGCACATCAGCCAAAAAGAGACGTTAGCTGTCCAGCACTCATTGACAGCTTTCAGGCCCCTTCTCTCCCCAGGGGCTCTCCTGATAAAAACAGACAACACCACTGTGATGTGGTATATCAGCAAACAGGGAGGGACTCACTCCTACCCTCTATGCAGGCTGGCTATGACCTTTTGGCACACAGCCTCTGCCATGCAGCTCCACCTGTTAGCACAATTCCTGCCAGGTTCTCTAAACTCTGGCAGACCACTTAAGCAGAAATCTTCTGGACCCACACGAGTGGCAACTAGACAAAAGAATCTTCATCCTAATAACTCAGAAATGGGGCACCCCGAAGGTCGACCTCTTTGCCTCTGACACCAACCATCAGCTCAGCAAGTTCTACACCCGAGAGCATCACTGCATGGCTTGGAAAGTGGATGCGCTGTCCTTCCCCTGGGTCAGTCTGTCTATGCTTTTCCTCCACTACCTCTAATCACCAGGGTACTGCTCAAAATAAGGGAGGAAAAACCAAGAACAATTCTTATTGCTCCAGATTGGCCTCACCAGCACTGCTACCCACTGCTGCGCAGCCTGTCCCCACTGCCAACATGGCATCTCACTCAGACCCCAACCCTGCTGATCCCGAGGGAAGGAGAATTCATGCATCCCCAATTGCAGACCCTCAGTTTGGCAGCCTGGCTTATTCCCTGACCACTGATCAATCTGCCAACCTCAGTAAACAGGTTCTAGATGTTAAACGTGAGGCCAGATGCCTTAGCACTAGAAAGTCATATGCTGACAAATGGAAAAGGTTCTGTACCTGGATTCAGGCTGATGGGAGCCGGTATGGCACAGCCCTCCCTACCTGTCATCCTGGATTACCTAGCTGGCCTGCTACACAGTGGTCTCTCTTTTTCCTCTATTAAAATTCATGCCTCTGCTATCTCTTCTCATTTCAACACTAAGCAGCCCCTTTTCTCACACCCTCTGATCAAACACTTCCTAAGAGGGGCTAGCAACTTGAGGCCACCCAGAAGAGCACCTACCCCAGCTTGGGACTTTAACTTTGTGTTGGAAAAGCTCACCGTGCCCCCTTCAAACCAGCGTCTTCAGCAGAGTTAAAATTTCTCTCCTGGAAGACAGCTTTTCTTCTGGCCATCACTTCAGCCAGAAGAGTCTCTGAGCTACAGGCACTCATGGTTGTGGAGCCCTTCATCATCTTCCATGCTGACAGGGTTTCCCTCAGGACTAACTCATCCTTCATGCCCCAAATGGTACCCAGTGTGGCTCTCAACCAATCCATTCATTTGCCCACCTTTTTCCCTAACCCACAGAGCAAGGGGGAAAGGATCCTGCACTCACTAAATGTGCACAGACAGCTCAGATTCTATCTAGACAGGAACAAATCATTCAAAAAGTCTGATCAATTACTGGTTAGCTTTGCTGCAGGGGCAGAGGGCAACGCCATCTCCAAACAAACAATTTCCAACTGGGTAGCGCACTGCATCCATTTCTGTTACAACCAACACGGAAAACCGTCCCCTAAGGGGGTAAGGACTCACTCCAACAGAGCAGCCTCCACCTCTGCAGCTTTTCTCAGAGAAGTCCCCGACAGGGACATCCTGGAGGCTGCCACCTGGACATCTGTTCACACTTTCATCAAGCATTACCACCTGCCTATCTTCTCCAAATCCAGGGCAGGCTTTGCCACTTCAGTCTTGCAGGGCATCCTAGCCAGCCTCTAGTCTCCTTGACTGCCTCCACCCTTTTCCTCAGCTTTGGGAATCATTCCAAATGTGATGACTGCAACAGTGAAACACAAAGAACATAGTACAGTTGTGTACACTTACCATAAATGTAGATGTTCGAGTGTATTCACTGTTGCAGTCCTGGTTTCCCTCTCTCCACCCCCCTTTCTTTCTCTGTCTTCTTACAAGGGATATTTTGGTATTTACTTTCTACTGCTGGGGTTCTTCCACCATATCCTGGCTCCCACTTGGGGGCTCCTGACAGGGCAGGAAAAACTGATGTAATGGCGTCGGCTGCCTTACTTTATACTACTGACGACCTGACGTCAGTCCTGAAGCGACAGCAACCGACGCAGAAATACTAAGCCTCTGGTATTTGGGCTGGCCAAGGGCTACCCTGGCAAGGATAACCCAAATGTGATGACTGCAACAGTGAATACACTCGAACATCTACATTTATTGTAAGTGTACAAAACTGTACTTTTCTCAAAGAGGGAAGGGGTGTTACTTCAGAATGTTCTTGGTCCCCAGAAAAGAAGGCACTTAGAGGCCCATTCTTGATCTCACTCACCTAAACACCTTTCTGTAGATCCCTTCCTTTTGGATGTCGTTCCTTCAGACTTTGTCCCCTATGCTGCTTCCTCAGGCTTTTCTAGGGTCTCTGGATCTCAAAGATGCTTATTTACATATCCACATTCATCCCCTTTTCAGGAAGTTTTAATGTTTCTGTGTTGTTTCCTGGCATTTTCAGTTCTGTGATTTGCCCTTTAGCCTTTCTACTGTCCTAAGGGTATTCACCAAATGCCTCACTCCTGTATTGCTTTTTGCAGACTAAGGGGAATACAGATCTTTCCTTACTTAGACAATCTCCTTTTTCAGACATCCTCTCCAGAGATTCTATTGTAGCATCTTCACTTTGCCATTTCTCTCTTGCAAACCCAGGGGTTCACTATAATTTTCCAAATGTCCTTTCTGACTCCTTCACATGATCATGTATTTCTGGGGTGCAGGATCCAGACTGTTCCTGTGCTGGCATTCCTGCCTCCAACCAAAGGCATTCACTCTCATTCCCATCTTTCAGTCTCTTCTTCCTGTGGCATCAGTCACAGCCATTCCTATGCTCCCTTTTGCCAAACTCCACATGAGAAAACTTCAGTGGTTTATAAAGTCATTTTGTCTTTAACATTTTCATCCCCTCAACTTTGTAGTTCCTCTTCTTCCATGCCTCAAGCTGGAATTTTAGTGGTGGATTTAGCAATTGGCTGTCAATCTGGGGATCCCGTTTCAACCCCCTCTTCCCTCCCAGGAGCTCTTCACAAATGTTTCAGATGTAGGACAGGGAGCATCCTTTGGTCACCTCAAGAAAGGAAAGACCACATCAGTGTCAAAGAGATAAGAGCTCTTCTACTGGCTATTCAAGCATTTCACTTTCTATTCTTCCCAGGGCATCCCAAGGTGTTTACAGACAATACCACAATTATGTGGTATGTCAACAAGCAAGGGGGATGAGGTCTTATCTAATATGCCAGTTGGCACATCTACTGTAGGAACTAGCTATCCAGTATTGCATGACACTTCAGGCAGTTTACTTTCCCTCAGGCCAGAACACTGTGCAGACTCTCTGAGCAGGTCCGTAACACAATCCCACAAGTGGATGCTTAACAGGGATGTGTTTTTGGACATCGTCCACCAATGAGGTACTCCTCAAGTGGATCTATTTGCCTCTCTCTGAACAGACAATGTCCTTTTTTTTGTGCTAGCATCCCAGGCCTTCTGGTCTGGAAGGAGGACACCCTCTCTTTTTTTCTGGAAGGGGATGTTTCTTTATGCCTTCCCTCCCCTTCCTCTCATTCCTGAAGTCCTGTTCAAAATACAACAGGATGCTCCCAAAATCTTGCTGGTGACTCCCTTTTGGCCCAGACAGCATTGGTTCCCTTTCCTTCTGCATTTAGCCAAGGGCAGTCATCACAGATTACCTCACAGGGTGGACCTACTCACACAAGACAAGGGATCTGTCATTCATCCCCACCTGTCCACTCTTCAACTGACACTGTGGGTGATAGGATTTTGATTCCATGCAGATACCTTTTCACTGAGGATGTGCTTCAGGTCCTGCAGGAGGTCAGGAAGCCCACAACAAGGAAATCCTACTTACCAGATGGAAGTGGTTTTCTGTTTGGTTTCTTTCTCGTAACCTGGACCCACGTTCAATGGATATTCCTGTGGTTCTATCTTATCTGTTTGAACTGCTGGGTTGGCGTATTCTTCTGTTAAGGCCCACTTATCAGCTGTTTCTGCTTGACTACTTTTATCACATCCTTTAGCATCTAGATTTGAGGCTAAACAGTTTCTTAAATGCATCATTCATATTAGACCTCCCAGGAAGCCTGTCCCACGTTCCCAGGATCTTAATTTTGTTTTGGAAAAATTGACCTAGGCTCTTTCTGAGCCTGCAGCTTCAGGTTCCTTACATCATTGTTCTTTCAAGACTGTATTTTTGTTAGTCCTTACTTCTGCCAGACGTGTCTGAGCTTCAAGCCCTTATGCCTTGTCCTTCTTTTTAGTGTTCCATGAGGACAGGGGTATCTCTTCGTACTAATCCTTCTTTTATGCCCAAAGTGGTTAATGAGTTGTCTGTTAATCAGTCTGTTTATTTGCCCACTTTTTCCCTTTTGTGCAGTCTGCTAGTGAGAAGGTGCTGCACATTTTGGATGTACATAGATAACTCAGATTTTATTTGGATAAGACTAAGACTTCGCAAACCTTATCAGCTCTTTGTTTCCTTTCATCCTAGATCCATAGAATTGGCTGTTTCCAAGAAAACTATTTCTTCTTGGATTTCTAAAACCATTTTTTTTGTTATTCCTTTCATGGAAAGAGGCTTTCTTCTTCTGTTAAGGCTGAGTCTACTAGGGCTGTGGATTCTTTGGGTGCTTTTTTCAAGGATTTGGATACTAACTCTGTTCTTGAGACAGCTACCTGGATTTCTTTGTGTACGTTTACCAAGCACTATAAGTTGGATTTGATATTCAGAGCTAGAGCTGTCTTTGCTAGGGACATTCTTTATGGGTTCCTTGAGAGCTCTGCTTGTCCTTCCTTCCTTTATCATGAGCTTTTGCACTCTCCCTATTGTAAGGAATACTGCATCAGTGAAATGGAAGGGCATAATGCAGTTGTGTAAGAACTTACCATAATGGCGTATGTCCTTCTCTTCACTGTTGCAGTATTCACTTCCTCCCTCCTCCCCCTGGTTCTTTTCTCTTCTGGATGTACTTCTTACATGTCTACACCTTGGACCGGCATTCCTACTAGGGCTGTCAGTTCTGAGGATGGTACATCTGGACGTCACCTTTATGCCCTACACTGTACATGAGGAACATACATGTGACGTATAGTATACCTTAAGCAACCTAAAGGCTTTGGTATACTGGCCAGACATCAGGCCGGCCTTAGCAGGGGATCCGTATTGTAAGGAATACTGCAACAGTGAAGAGAAGGACATCTACTGTTATGGTAAGTTCTTACATAACTGTACATTTCTTCTTGTGAGGAAAAATCTGCTTTATATAACTCTCTAAGGTTCATTTATTGGACATTTCAGTATGGCTGTGCAGGGATCCTCCTGTTTCAATGCCATCTCATGTCTAAATATTCTTGAAAGAGGTTTTGCATAACAGGTCTCCTAGAAAACCAGTGGCCACTCCTTGGGTTCTTAATTTTGTGGTAGAAAAGCTAAAATGTGCTCCATTAGAACCAGTTGATCTGGCTGACTTGAAGTTCTTAACATGGAAAACAGTTTTACTGATTCCTTTGACCTCTAGAAGAGGGGTATGTGAGTTGCAAGCTCTTATGGTCAGTCAGCCCTGTCTCATTTTCCACAAGGACAGGGTTTTTTTGAGAACTAATCCTTCTTTTATGCCTGAAGTGGTATCCGAGTTTACTTTAATCCAAACTGTCATTCTCCCCATTTACTTTCCTGAAGCTAAAAATGAAGGAGAAAGGAAACTCCATACCTTCGATCTTCACAGACAACTCAGGTACTATCTTGACAGAACTAAATCTTTCAGATCTTCAGATCAATTGCTGATTTCTTGTGAAGTTAAGAAGAAGAGACAACCTGTATTAAAACAGACTATTTCCAATTGGTTGTCTAAGGCTATATTACCTTTTGATCTGATGTTTTCCTTTTCATTCTTCCTCATTATATGGGTTACATATCCGACCTTGGATCCAACTCAGCCACATTCTACAGAGTTCGGATCCAACTTTTGAGCTCCTCCCTTTGCCCACAATGCCATAGTCCACCCCCAGTACCTCAGATCTCATTTGCCACCATCTTGCAGGGACATGGATCCACTGTCTGAGCATTTTTCAGGTTGTCTAATAAGTGTTTTTGAGTAATAAAATCTCTAAATTCCTATTTCTAGTTATTTACTTATTTTATAGTCCCTCCCTCTTAGTTTTTCATTTTTTTTCTGTTTGCACTGTACCTTAGTAAGGTATATTTTATGTACCGTTGTTGATACCTTTCTTTATATATACTCTTTCTATTCCTTTTTTCTTACCCGAATAGACAGCGTATTCTTAACTGCCATTGTTGGTAGTCATTTTTCTATAATCTTAGTTTGCCTTTACCCCCCCCCCCCAAAAAAAATAAATAATTAAATGGGAAAAAGTTATATATATATATATATATATATATATATATATATATATATATATATATATACATATCTATATATATTTATCTATATCTATGTGTGTGTGTGTGTGTGTGTGTTTGTGTGTCTCCCTCTCTATCTATATATATATATATATATATAAATATATATGTACATATATATATATATATATATATATATATATATATCTATATATATATATATATATATATATATATATATATATGTATACACACACACACACACACACACACATACATATATGTATATATGGATTCACTATATAATCTCGAAGTACTGAAATGTCGAATTTCAGTATTTCGAGACTGAATAGTCAAAAACCCACATACACGAAAACCCACAATCACGAATACCACAACCTCGACCATTCACACACACACACACACAAACCAAGACATAATCACATACACCTACCTAACTAAAAAACATAGCAACACAGAGAAGCACACCTAACCTACCTATAAGCAGGGGGGCAAGCCCCCCTGCACTCCCTACACCACCCTACTTATATATTCTAACTCTGAGGTTGCACTAAAACACACAAACATATAAAAAACACCACCGCACACCCTCACACACTAAAATCCCTACCCAATATCCTCAAACAACACTTACCTGAAACCCCAGATAAATCCACAAACCGCACCACACGTAATGAATGCGACACCACGATAACGGCGGATTTGACACTTCAGCATTCGGCATAGTGTAGTTTTGAGTAACTGCACTTTCCGCTATTCGGTCTCGACATACTGAAATTCGAGATTTCACTACATCGAGATTGTCTAGTGTATCTATATATATATATATATATATATATATATATATATATATATATATATATATATATATATATATATATATATATATATACACACACACACACACACACACACACACACACACACACACACACACACACACACGCACACACACACACCTATATATATATGTATATACACACACGAGCACGCACAGATTTGGATCCTTTTTCTTTGGCCTCATCTGATTTATCCACCTTGGATTCTGGATCCCATTCCAGACTTTCTGTCTCACCCGAAAGGCATGATTCTTCGGATATCTCAAACCAAAAGCTGACAGTGTGGCTTCTCCACTTCCTTTAATAGCCAGGCAACCTATGCTTTCAGCTCCTGTCTGTCATATGCTTCTTCCCATAAAGCTTCTAAACAGAAAACCTTGCAGAAGTAAATGGAAGAGGTTTGCTTTTTGGGTGCATCAGAAAGATATTGACCCCTTTTCCGCCCCTGTACAAAGTGTCCTTGAATGTTTTGGCAACAGTTTGCAACAAAGGAGATAGCTTCTCAACCATTAGAGTTCAATTAGCAGCCATCTCTAATTTTCAAATTGGATTTGAGAACTCCACTCTGGCTTCATCTAAACTTTGCAAAGCCTTCTTGAGAGGTACCCTTCTTTTGAGACCTCCTTATAAAGATCCAACTCCCCAATGAGATTTAAATGTGGTATTACAGACCTTGATTCATTTCCCATTTGAACCAGCAACAAAATGTGATCTTAAGTTTCTGACCTGGAAGAATATTTTTCTGGTGGCTATCACCTGTGCTAGAAGAATTTTAGAACATAAAGCATTGTCTTCTAAACCTCCCTAACTTGATTATCTGAAGTAGGAACTTCATTTGTCAGCAACCTTTGGGATATGGATCCGATCTCAGATCCGAGCCGGAAACTTTTACCACAGCATAGATCTGAGCTCCTAGCTCCTCCCTTTACCCATAATCCCCTGCCAACCCTAACTGACCTCAGATCTAGTTTGCCGCGCTTCAAGCTGGATTTTGAGCTCCTGGCAATTCAGAGTATTTGTGAGAAAAAACTTAAAATAGTTTGTACCTTTTTTTGTGTGATTGTGTGAGTTTGTTTAGGTTCCCTCTTAGATATCCTTTTTTGTAAAATTTTTCCTCCCTACCCTCGCTGGTTCGTAGTGTGTGTTTGTGGTGTGTGTAGGGGCCTAGTGAGTGTGTTTTTCCATTCAACATGTCAGAGGCCCCTAAAGCCATCTTTTCAAAATGCACAGAATGTGGCCATAAGCTTTCACCGGCGGATGGCCACACCTGGTGCATTAGGTGCCTTGGGGTTGAACACCTCTCATCGGGATGCACGATTTGTGCAGAGTTCAACCCCAGGGCACTTAAGGACCGGAGGTCGAAGCTGATTCTGGCGGGCCTTTTGCCCCCAGACTCGGCTCCGGCCTCCGGTTCTTCGGTGGCCGCTATCCAGCCCTTGGTGGTAGCCACCCCTGCCTCCCTTCCTCCGGTCGGGACTCAACCTCCCGTTTTGGCTCCGGAGGAGAGGGAGGCCGGAAAAACCAAAAGGAAGGAGAAGCACCATAAGCGGCGGGCCGAGGACTATTTCTCGGCCCCGCCCGCCAAACAGGCTTCTCCATCCACGGTTTCTGGATTGTTTCCTCGGCTCCGGTCCCCTTGTTTTTCACCGGGACCTGGGAAGGAGGCAACCCGGTTGCTGAAGCTGGAAAGGGCTTCGATTTCAGCAAGTGGACAAATAATGGTTTTTCATTTAAACAAGGTACTGTAAATAGTTGTATTACTGGTAGTGAAAAAATTGAACAATTGCTCAAAGACTTTAACAATAAGCTATACGCTTATAAAACCATTCAGATGGAAATTGAATATCTGTCTGAATGTATAAGGGTTAAAAGGGTACCCAAAGGGCTTCGCATCAACAAATTCCCGAACAATGCAGTAGAGGGCTCTGAATTGTTTAAGGAATTGTCTTCGCTTTTCAATGAAACTGGCTTAGAGATGATGCACTTGATGGTCAAAGACTATGAACATAAAGCTTCAGTATTGTTACAAGAAGATAATGTTCTTAATGATTTCATTATTAATGACACATGTTTTAATGGTGTTAAAAAAGATTATGAAAATACTTTTAAAGAAGTTGATAATCATTGTATGCATATTTTTAATAGAAAGGTTAGAAAACTAGAGCGTGATTTTCAAGAATACAGCAAAGGATTAGCATATAATGTGCATTTTAAAAACAAATGGGTTAGATAACAAAATAATAATTTCAACTTAGATAATGGTGAGAAGGAAATGTTAGACGATGAGAATATTGTGCAGGGTCCAAGAAGGAGCGAAAGGTTAGCTCAAAAATCCAACCCACATTACAATCAGTTAGAACAGGGTTTTCAGTATGGCCAGGGGCGACAAGTACAAAGGCAGTACACCCCGTATGCCAAGAAGTGGAACACAGTTAGGAGATAGAAAGTACTATGGACATGGAAACAAACAATAGTGACGAATTGTGTAAGGTGTCAAAGAAGGATAATTTTATAATTTACAATTTTACTGAAACTGTTCTAAATGATAAGTATTTTGAATTGTTTACTAAGGGGTTGCATTTTGTACCAACCAGGTCTATTAACATCCCAAAAACAATTTTAGACTTAAAAATGTTTACAAGACAACTTAATTTAAACATTTGTCTAAGGGAAGGAAATTACTAACAAATCACTGTGTAGAACCAGTACGTGGAACCCCCCCCCCCCCTACATCCAACACTTAAAATATTTGAGGAAATGATTGAAACAGAAATTAGGGGCATTAAGAACAAGAAAGAACAAAATCATCATAACAACCTTCCTGAAGAAGTGTTTGGTTTAATTAAAAAATTAAATAGTGATGGTATTAGGGTTATGAAAACGGACAAGGGGGGGTGGTTGTACTCATGTACCAACATGATTATGAAGTCTCTATTTATTCTTCCTTACACGGCACAGAGCAGTACAACAGTGTCTCAATCAATGAACGCAACGTTGCTTATGCTAAAATTAAATATATGTTGGAAGACCATTTATACCAGGGGGCAATGAATGAACAACTATACAATTATTTATGGGTGAACAAACCAGTAACTCCCATTATTTTTGGCATCCCCAAAGTACACAAGGGTCTGGACCCATTGCAATTTAGACCCATTGTAGCTGGTGCAAAGAGTATTACAGAGCCATTGGGAAAATTTGTGGATTTTATACTTAAGAAGTTTGTGGACTCAATGCAGGGTTTGTGTAAGGACTCATGGGAGTTCCTAAGAAGCATCAAAAATGAATATTTCGTGGAAACACAATTTTTGGTTACAATTGACGTAGTCGAGTTGTTCCCAAGCATACCACACGGGACAGGGCTTAGATGGTTCAATGATATGCTGACAAGGCACTCAGGTTTAACAGCAAACACAATAGGGCTCCTGGTAGAATTTATGGAAACAATACTAACTAACAACTTCATTTTTTTCATTGGGGAATTATTTTGTCAAAAGAGAGGTGTAGCAATGGGCACCCCCTGTGCTTCGGCATATGCTAATATATGTTTGGGTTTTTGGGAGTCAAATTGTATTTTCAACACAGAATGGAAGAAAAATATAACGTATTACCAACGCTACCTGGATGATATCTGCATTCTCTGGAAGGGGAGTAAAGAGGAATTACACAAATTTATTTGCTATATTAATTTAAGTACCAATTTTTGAAATTCACGAGCAGCATTAAGGATGACAGTTTGCACTACTTAGATGTATGATTGTATAAGAATTTTGAAAAACAGTGTTTTGAATCTAGTATACATAGGAAAGAAAGTTTTCAAACACGTACTTACACTTTGATAGCTATCACCCTTATTCAAAAGAAAGGGATTATAAAGGGGCAATTGATCAGAGCCTCCAGAATGTGCACAGAAGAAAAAGTGTTTAAAAGGAAGTTGCCTTCCTAAAAACATTGTTTATGGAAAGAGGTTATCCACACAAATGTTTGAATCGATAGCCATGGAGGTGATAGCTAGTAGAAAAGTAAAATATTTTCCCCTGCTGGGTGAAGTCCATAGTCACGAAATGGTGACAGTAGAGAATGCCAATAAGGGACAAACTAAGTCATTTATACACACTAATTGTAATGAAAGTGCAGCAGTAGAGAAGATTGTGGAGAAGTATTGGCCAATTTTAACATCTAATGAAGAATTCAAACAAATTTTAGGAACAAACCTCATTTTATTAAGAGAAGGAATATGAATTTAAAAGACTGTTTTGAGGCCAATCTGTTAGTGAAGGAGAATGAAGGACCATCTAGGTGTGGTACATTTAAATGCAAAACATGCAAGCAGTGTCCTTATGTTATGAATAGGAAGGGTTTATACCTTAAATCAAAGGAAGCGATATGTTGGATCTTTAGCCTACTATAACTGCAAAACTAAAGTGGTTTATCTCGAATTTGCCAACATTGTCTGAGTTTTTATGTAGGCAAAACAGAAAGAACACTAGCAAAAAGGATTTATGAACATCTTTATGAAGTAAGCAAGCAAAAGGAAAGCGAATGCGTTTACAGGCATTCTTTAAATTGTAATCAGATGGATCTAAAATTTTAGTGTTAGACCAAGTGAAGAGTAACCCAAGAGGTGGAGATTGGGAATCTTCCTAGAATACAAAGAACTTCTTTGGCAGTTAACATTGGATGCCTCAAGACCCCTGGCTTGAATGATGCTATAAGTCTGAGTAGTGCACTTAAACTCAGAAGGGCAAAATTAAAACATAAGCTTACTATAAGACTTTTCAAAGAACGTTCTAGGTGGAGATTTTACCACAACAATTTTTTACATTTAGTTGTATATAATCTACAAATAAGTTTTTACATGCAAGTATTTTAATAAGAAGAGTGAGGCTATGGCTATCAAACACTGTAAGATCCGGCACACATACTTGGTACAAGATGTTGACATTATAATTACAACTCTAATTATAATGTTTATTAGTTCACATTTGTGACTTGCACACAAATTATTTCTAACATGTATTTTTAACATGTATTTTGATGCATACTTTTAATGTATTTTGAATATGTATTTTTTGACATGCATTTTTTATCGCATTTTAATAGGTATTTGCTAAGCGTATTGATAATGGATATTTTTAATCCTTATTTATGGCATGTATTTTCAATATGTATTTTAACAGGGCTGTTGAGACAGAGTTTTTAAGTATTTAAAACAGCCAATATATTTATTTATACATTTATTATATTTATTTTATTTGTATCATTACATTTTAAATGTTTTAAATATTTTTATACATTTGTTATATGAGATGAAATCTTACTGCAACGTAATAATTTGGTTTATACATTATTATACTTAAAATGCAAATATGCAAACAACTTAAAGGTTTTCTAACCATTTAACACCATAAACTAAACTATTGTTATATTGAAACTAAGAACTGTATGTTGCTAGTAGTTCTTTACTCAGGTATTCAACATAATCAGCACACAGGAGACTTTTAAAAAGTATTTTTTCTGGAAACAGAGTTAACTAACTGTGACAATTAAACAATTAAATGTTTAATTGATCACATGACTGCACATAACATTCCTGTATAAAAGGTCAAAGAAAATGGCTTGTAACTTGTCTTGAAAAAGCCTGGGAGAGCCTGGGTGAAAGCGCTTGATTTATTGTGGTTTTACTTGTTCTTTGCTGTTTTAAAGTTAAATCTAAAATTAAAGTTTTCATAGTAAAGAAGGAGCCTGAAGTTCGTGGATTTTATTATCTGTTACCAGTTGGTTTTTGTGGTGCTTTGCACTTGAACTTTATCTTTTCAAAATGCACAGAGTGTGGCCATAAGCTTTCACCGGCGGATGGCCACACCCGGTGCGTTAGGTGCCTTGGGGTTGAACACCTCTCATCGGGATGCACGATTTGTGCAGCGTTCAACCCCAGGGCACTTAAGGACCGGAGGTCGAAGCTGATTCTGGTGGGCCTTTTGCCCCCGGACTCGGCTCCGGCCTCCGGTTCTTCGGTGGCCGCTATCCAGCACTTGGTGGTAGCCACCCCTGCCTCCCTTCCTCCGGTCGGGACTCAACCTCCCGTTTTGGCTCCGGAGGAGAGGGAGGCCAGAAAAACCAAAAGGAAGGAGAAGCACCATAAGCGGCGGGCCGAGGACTCTTTCTCGTCCCCGCCCGCCAAACAGGCTTCTCCATCCACGGTTTCTGGATCGTCTCCTCAGCTCCGGTCCCCTTGTTTTTCACCGGGACCTGGGAAGGAGGCAACCCGGTCCCCATCGAGGTCATCGAGGCGTCACTCTAGGTCTGCCTCGGTGGCCTCGTCGAGGTCCACATTTAGTATGTCAGATGCAGACATGGACCGGATGATGAGGAGGTTCATCCAGGCCCAGCTGCAGATGGGAGTGCTGTTGCCCCCCCCCCTCCGGGGGGGAGCTCGACCCCATTTTTTGCCCCAATTGCTCCTTCTCCGTCCCGCTTCCTGGGTTCGGAGCCGAGCCACGTCGGATCCGGGGGTGTGTCGGAGCCGACAGTGCTAGTTACTTCGGCTCTGACTGGTTCCTCGAGTTTGTCGGATCCGACCTCTCGGAGCTGTGGGCGGAGCTTCGGATCCGAGGGACTTTGTGTGACTTCGGCTCTGTCCCGGTCTGAGCACACGGGTCCTTCGGATCTAAGGGTCTCAGCCCCGGATCCAGTCCCCGCTTCAGATCCGAGTGGGAGCCGACTCTCGGAGCCTATTGAGAGTAGCTCCCCCTCGGCTTTCGCGGTGGTGGAGAGGGCATTGTTGAGTGCATCCGGACCCCCGGTCCTGGCTTCGGCTCCTCCCTGCACTCCCTCTCAGCTGGTCCGGGCTCCCATCACCCGGCCTTCGGGACAGCCTGCTTCAGCGTCTCTGGGTGTTCCTGCAGAACGTGATATTGCTGGTGAGTCCTCCTCGGACAGCCCCCCCCCCCGAAGAGGTCCCTCACAAAGCCAAGTGTAAGAGGAGGCACATGGACTCCCCTGAGTCCCTTACCGAAGATACGGACTTAGATGAAGGGGAAGGCTCCCTAAGGTCACCCCCCGAGGATGTCTCCTTTGGAGACATCATGGAGATGCTCAGGATTAGGGGGGGTGGTCTGCCCCCAAGGCTTCCTCCGATGAGTCCGTATTCCTAGAGGCGTTCGAAGCAGGGCCATCTACCTCTTGGGTGTCCCCTCCCCCCCGACCCCCTGGTGGACCTTATTTCCACCAGGGCTTGGAAGGAGCCGGACACTGTAGAGCCAGTCCCCAAGCACCCTGATAGGATCCTGAGTCCCCCTGCTGAAAGAACCCACTGGAGCAGAGGTCCCCCCGTGGATGCCATGTTGGTGGCGGTGGCCACCAAGAGAGAGCTGGCTCAGGAGAGCTCTGCGGTCCACCCGCCGAGTAAGGACTCTCGAGCGATGGACCGCCTGGGGAAGCGGGTCTTTAGTTCAGCAACCTTCTCCATGAGAGCGCTGAACTATATGGCACACGTCATCCGGATGCAGCGGGATCTAATAAAAGAATACGCTGCATCCCCCCCCCAGAGTCCGTGTCGGAAGGAGACAAGCATCTGTACTCCTCCCGAATGTCTACTCTACGTTCAGCTTCTAACACCTCTATGCGGCTGTTGTCACACGACACTGAAGGAGCCGCTAGAGCCGGCAGAGCCGGCCTGGTAATCAGGCGTCAGGCCTGGCTCCGACACTGTGACTTGTCGGAACCCGTTAAGGCGTCATTCGCGAATGCCCTCTTTGATGGTTCTGCACTTTTTGGCAAAACCATTTGCGACACTTTAGTCCAGAGCGAGAAAGACTGGAAGACATTGTCTGCCATCGGAGTCCGCTTCTCTGCTCCCCAGAGGTCCTTTTCTAAGAACCAAAAGGGTCAGAAGAAGATGTGGTTCCGAAAATCGCATCAGTCCCAGTCTGCTCCAGGCAACCAGTCCTCTCGTGGCAGAGGAGGACAGGGAGGACGCAGCCCAAGAGGCAGAGGGGGTCCCAGAAAATTTGGGTCCAGGGAACCATTCTCTGAGAGGCCCACGCAGAACCCCTGAGGGGTTGCCTGGCTGCTCCACTCTGGAGGCAGTCTGGGGGCGTCTTTCGAAGCACCTAGCAATGTGGGAGTCCATAACAACAGATCGCTGTGTGCTTCGCATCATATCCAGAGGTTATCAGATTCACTTTATTGTAACCCCCAAAATCAAAAGCCTCCCCAACGTACCACCCAATCAGAGGGAGGCAGCTGCTGCAGAAATTCAGCAGCTTTTGCAAAAAAGAGCCATCCAACCCATCCCCCCAGATCAGTTCGGATCGGGGTTTTATTCCAGGTTCTTTCTGGTGCCAAAAAAGACGGGGAACTTGAGACCCATTCTCGATCTCTCTCTCTCCTGAACTTGGCAGTACCCAAAGAAAAGTTCCGAATGGTCACCTTACAATCTATTCTTCCCCTATTACGGGAGAATGATTGAATGTACTCGATAGACCTCAAGGATGCGTACTACCACATCCTAGTGAACAGACGCTCCAGGAGGTTCCTCCGCTTCCGGCTGGAAGCCAGTCACTTTCATTTCAGGGCCCTTCCCTTCGGTCTCACCTCAGCCCCCAGGGTGTTCATCAAAGTCTTGGCGGTCATAGCGGCCCACCTGAGGCTTCAGGGAATTCAGGTCTTTCCGTACCTGGACGACTGGCTCCTCATCGCCCCAACACGGCATCTGCTCTGTTCAGGCAGGGATTACTTCCTCGACCTTGCTCCACGTCTAGGGTTAACTATCAACATGACCAAATCCTCTCTATTCCCCTCACAAGTAATAGATTTTATAGGGGCGAGATTGGATTCCAGGATAATGCTTGCCTTCTTAACTCCCGATCGGCTTCAAAACCTGAGGTTGCATGTCAAGGCCATTCTCATTCTTCCTGCTCCACCTGCGGAATTGATCCTGAGGGCTCTAGGGTCCATGGCGGCAGCTATTCCTCTACTACCCCTAGCCCACCTAAATATGAGGGTCCTGCAGTGGACCCTCCAAGTACAATGGTCCCTGTCTCGCAACCCCCTGTCCCATCCTATTCCCCTAAGCAGGGCTTGCAGAGGGTCGCTCATGTGGTGGCTCAGGTCCCCGAGTCTCCACACGGGACGACCATTTTCGATGCCTTTCCCCGTTGCCACAGTGACCATGGACGCCTCTCGCCTGGGGTGGTGGTGGGGGGCACTATTCAGGCAGAACGGTCCAAGGCACGTGGAACGACACAGAGACCTCTTTGCATATCAATGTCCTAGAGATGAGGGCGGTGCTTTTGACGTTGCAGGCACTTCACAGCCTTCTACCGATTGGGACAATAGCAGTACAAACGGGCAACATGTCAGTTGTCTGGTACATCAACAAACAGGGGGGAACCAGGTCTTATCCCCTTTGTCGCGAGGCCATGAGAGTGTGGGAATGGGCGATTTCCACCAACTGCTTTCTTATTGCAACGCACATTCCGGGACGGTCCAACAACCTAGCAGACAGGCTCAGTCGTTCGATTCTGACTCCGTACGAATGGTCTCTCAGTCCTCTAGTAGCGAAACAAATATTTCCTGTATGGGGGCAACCCTGTTGCAATCTTTTTGCCTCTCCTTCAAATACCAAATGCAACAGTTACTTTGCTCTAATCCCCCCTCAGGAGGAGTCCCCGAGAGACTCTCTAGTACATGCTTGGCCTCCCGGTCTCCTTTACGCTTATCCTCCTTTGCCCATGATGCTGAAACTCCTACAGAAAGCCAGTCGGCTGGGGAGCAAAATGATCCTCATTGCCCCATTCTGGCCTCGTCAAACATGGTTCCCGTACCTGTGGTCTCACCTAATTCATCCACCATGGATTCTGGATCCACTCCCAGTTCTCATTACCCACCCTCTGGGTCTCCCGGCCCCCAACCTGGTCAACCTCAAGCTGATGGCTTGGTTGCTCCAGTTCCACTCCTGATTAGGACTCCCGGAATCTCCTCACCAGTCAAAGCTATCTTAGTAGCAGCACATAAACCTTCCACCAGAAGAGTTTACCGAAGCAAGTGGAAACGTTTCTCCATCTGGGCGGAGCACCATCACTTGGATCCTTTCACGGCGCCTCTCACATCGGTTTTGGAGTTCTTAACTACCCTTTTTCATCAAGGGGCTAGCTGCTCTACAGTCAAGGTACAACTGGCAGCGATTTCGCATTATCATGTAGGGCATCAATCAGGCCCTCTGATGACTTCCAAGCTTTGTAAAGCTTTCCTGAAGGGTACCTTCCATCTCAGACCTCCAGTCAGGGAGGTAGTACCCCCATGGGATTTGTCCTTGGTTCTCCAAGCCTTGACTAGCCCCCCTTTCGAGCTGGTGGCCACGGTTGATCTTAAATATCTCTCTTGGAAAACGGCCTTCTTAGTGGCCATTACTTCAGCTAAAAGGGTCTCTGAACTTCAGGCTCTATGTGTTAAGCCGCGTGTTATCCTTCCATCCAGATAGAGTTTACCTCAGGATCAATCCGTCCTTTCTGCCTAAGGTGTCTTCGGAAGCTAATATTAATCAATCTATTAATCTTCCCGTGTTCTTTCCCCATTACCAGAACAAAGGGGAATATAAACTGCATTCCTTGGATGTGCACAGACAATTACGTTTTTATACTCATCGAACTGCTGGTCATAGGCAATCTGACCAGTTGTTTGTCTCCTTTCCCAAAACAAGTTTAGGCAAGTCGATTTCTAAAGTTACACTATCACGGTGGATAGCTAATTGTATCCTCTTAGCATATCAGAGTTCGGGAAGGCCTGCACCTCAGGGAGTCCGAGCTCATTCTACTAGGGCTGTCGCTGCTTCGGCGGCTTTTAAATCTAGGGTCCCCTTAGATGATATTTGTTCCGCAGCCACTTAGGCCTCATCTCATACCTTTATCAGCCATTACAAACTGGATGTTGTCTCCAGAGGTAGGGCGTCCTTTAGCTCTGCAGTGCTCCGGAATGTTCTTCCATAAAGGCCACCCAAGATTCAGGTAGCTGGGGACTCTGTCCCAAAGGTTGCTGACAAATGAAGTTCCTACTTCAGATTTAGAAGTTATGTACTCACCATAACGTTCCATCTGAGTAGGTATCTTCATTTGTCTGCAAATTATGGGTGAGGGGAGGAGCTGAGAGCTTGGATCCATAGCTGGAAAACCATGCCGGTTCGGATCCAATATCGGATCCATAACCCACAGGTTGCAGACAAATGAATCTCCTATTTCAGATTTAGAAGTTATGTACTCACCATAACGTTCCATCTGAGTAGGTATCTTCATTTGTCTACAACCTTTGGGAAACCATCCCCCCCCCCCTTCCTCCTGACCTATAGGATCTGTCTTGGATAGCCCCTTCCGGGGCACAATAACATTGCTTATATCGGGCAAACTTGATCTGAGGTCAGTTAGGGTTGGCAGGGGATTATGGGTAAAGGGAGGAGCTCGGATCTATGCTGTGGTAAAAGTTGCCTGCTCCGATCCGAGATCGGATACGTATCCCAAAGGTTGTAGACAAATGAAGATACCTACTCAGATGGAACGTTATGGTGAGTACATAACTTCTAAATCTGAAGTAGGAGATTCATTTGTCTGCAACCTGTGGGTTATGGATCCGATATTGGATCCGAACCGGCATGGTTTTCCAGCTATGGATCCAAGCTCTCAGCTCCTCCCCTCACCCATAATGCCCTGCTCTACCCTCATGACCCGAGATCTCGTTTGCCGCGCATGGTGACTGGATTTGTTTCTCAAGCTCTCAAGCTAAGTGCTAGTTTTACTGTTAAATTTCAGAATTTTGAAGTTTTTATTGATTTTTTGTGTGAAAGTTTAGGTTTCCCCTTTGATATATTTTCTTTTTAGAGTTAATCTAAAAGTTATATCCCTCCCCTCGCTGTTGGCGTAGAGTGTGTGTGTTGGGCCTGTGTGAGTATTTTTTGGTTGTTTAGTTACTTTAGTCTGGTAACTATTTTGTTAGATTGGGATGGCAGACCAACCCAAATCTGTATTTTCTAAATGCTCCGAGTGTGGCCATAAGCTTTCTCCAGCTGATGGCCACACTCGGCGTGTTAGATGCCTGGGGGTTGAACACCTCACATCTGGATGTTCCATTTGTGCAGGGTTCAACCCCAGGGCTTTGAAGGAGCGGAGGTCCAAGCTTGTTTTGGCGGGCCTTTTACCGCCGGACTCTGCTCTGACCTCCGCTCCTTCGGGAGTAACTGTATGCCTACGGGTTATTCCTCTGCCTCCCCTCCTCCTCCTGGGACTCAACCTCCCGTTTCTGGTTGGAGG
The DNA here is from genome assembly GCF_019279795.1 of Protopterus annectens. Classification (NCBI taxonomy): domain Eukaryota; kingdom Metazoa; phylum Chordata; order Ceratodontiformes; family Protopteridae; genus Protopterus; species Protopterus annectens. Next base: position 1,412,853,792 of record NC_056743.1, read on the forward strand.
AGAGGGATGCTAAGAAAGGACCGGAGGAGAAGCACCATAAGCGGGCCGAGACCTCTGTTTCGGCCCGCCAGCCAAGCGGCTTCTCCCGGCTCCATTGTCGGCTGGTCTCCTCCTTCGGCTCCGGTCTCCAGTGTGTTTTCACGGGACCTGAGGAGGAGGAGACCCGATCTCCGTCGAGGCTATCGAGGAGGCACTCCAGGCCTACCTCGGTAGCCTCGTCAAGATCCACGTATAGCCTGATGCTGATCTGGACCGGATGATGAGAAGGTTCATCCAGGCCCAGATGCAGATGGGAGTGCTCTTGCCTCCCCTCTGGGGAGCTCAACACCCTTTCAAACCGATTGCTCCTTCTCCGACCCGCTACCGGGCTCGGGCAGCTGAGCCGAGCAGCTTCGATCGGGGTAGGTCGGATCCGATAGTACTTGTTGCCGGATCCGACCTTGCCCTCGAGTGCATCGGATCCGACCTCTCGGAGCCTGGATCCGAGCCTCGGATCCGGGGGGATCAGTGCTCCTTTGGCGCCGTCTGTGTCGGAGCGCACTGTCCCTTCGGATCCGAGCGCTTCGGCGCCGGCTCCGATCCACTCTTCGGATCCGAGGGGGAGCCGATTGTCGGATCCTTTGGTCGAGGTCGGCTCCCCTTCGGCGTTTGATGTAGTGGAGAGGGCCCTGTTGAGGGTCTCCGGACCCCCGGCACTTGTTTCGGCTCCGCGCTCCCTCTGCACTGGGCCAGGCTTCCACCATCCGGCCCTTGGGACAGCCCGCTTCTGTGCCCCAAGTTGCTCCAATGGAACAGATTGCTGCTTGCGAGGAGTCCTCTGACAGCCCCCCAGAGGATGTCCCTCGCAAGCATACGTGCAAAAGGAGGCACATTGACTCCCCCGAGTCTCTCACGGAAGACACGGACTTGGAGGAAGGGGAAGGCTCCCCACGGTCACCCCCCGAGGATGTCTCATTTGGAGACATCATGGAAATGCTCCGTATAAGGGGTGGTCTGCCCCCAAGTCTTCCTCGGACGAGTCCGTGTTCTTGGAGGCATTTGAAGCGGGCCCATCTACCTCTTGGGTGTCCCCTCCTGCCGACCCCTGGTGGACCTCATTACCACCAGGGCGTGGAAGGAACCGGACACCGTGGAGCCAATTCTAAGAGGCCCGATAGGATCCTTAGCCCACCGTCCGACCGTGCCCATTGGAGTAAGGGGCCTCCGGTAGATGCCATGTTGACAGCGGCCACCAAGAGGGAACTTGCTCAGGAGAGTCCCTCAGTCCATCCCGAGCAAGGAGTCTCGATGATGGACCGCTTGGGAAGCGGATGTTTAGCTCAGCGACCTTCTCGGTAAGGCTGAACTACTTGGCACATCATTAGGATGCAGCGAGATCTCATTAAAGAATACGCTGCATCTCCCCAGAGTCCATGTCGGAGGAGGACAGGGTTCTGCACTCCACCGCATGGCCACTCTTAGGTCAGTTACTAATACCTCTATGCGGCTACTCTCCCACGCCACGGAAGGCGCCGCTAGAGCTGCAGGGCAGGCCTAGTCACTAGGCGTCAGGCCTGGCTCCGTCCTGCGATTTTTCTGAGCCCTTCAAAGCATCTTTTGCGAATGCCCCTTTGATGGTTCTGCTCTCTTTGGCAAAACCGTTCAAACGCGTTGACCCAGAGCGAGAAGGACGGGAAGACGCTGTCTGCCGTCGGAATCCGCTTCTCTGCACCCCAGAGGCCCTATTCTAGGAACCAAAAGGGTCAGAAGAAGATGTGGTTCCGGAAGTCGCAGCAGTCCCAGCCTGCTCCGGACAACCAGTCCTTCCGTGGCAGAGGAGGACAGGGAGGATGCCGCCCTAGAGGCAGAGGGGCTCCCAGAAACTTCTGGTCCAGGGAACCTTTCTCTGAACGGCCCGCGCAGCAACCCTGAGGGGTTGCCCAGCTGCTCCACTCTGGAGGCAGTCGGGGGACGTTTTTCGGGGCACCTAGCGGCATGGGAGTCCATAACATCAGACCGCTGGGTTCTCCAAATCATATCCAGAGGATATCGCATTCCCTTTCTTCACTTTCCAAAGTTGAAGTCCCTCCCATACGTTCCACCCGGTCAACGGGAGGCCGCTTTGGCAGAAATTGGCCATCTGCTAAAGAAAAGAGCCATCCAGTCCGTCCCCCCAGACCAGATCGGATCAGGGTTCTACTCCAGGTTCTTTTTAGTGCCAAAAAGACGGGGAACTAAGACCAATTCTAGACCTTTCTCTCTTGAATCTGGCAGTCCCAAAGAAAAATTCGAATGGTCACTCTGCAATCTATTCTCCCGCTTCTGGGAGAAAATCACTGGATGTGCTCGATAGACCTCAAAGACGCGTACTACCACATCCTGATGGACAGGCGCTCCAGGAGGTTCCTCCGCTTCCGGCTGGGAGCCAGTCACTACCAGTTCGGGTCCTTCCCTTTGGTCTCACCACAGCCCCAGGGTGTTCACCAAAGTATTAGCAGTGGTAGCGGCCCACCTGAGGCTTCAGGGGGTGCAGGTCTTTCCCTACTTGGACGACTGGCTTCTCACCGCCCCAACAAGGCATCTACTATTATTGGCGCGAGACTCCTTTCTCCATCTTGCTCCCTTTCTGGGCATTACAATAAATACAAAGAAGTCCAACCTGGCGCCCACACAGCTCTTAGATTTTATAGGGGCCAGGCTAGACACAAGGAGTTTAAGAGCCTTCCTCACTGCGGACAGAGTTCAAAATCTGCAGCTCCAGGTGCGGGCCATTCTCCACTCAAGTTCTGTTCCGGCCGAGTTGGTCCTGAGGGCTCTAGGGTCCATGGCGTCAGCTATAGCACTTCTCCCTCTTGCCAGGCTCAATATGCGCATTCTACAGTGGACTCCCTTAGTACAGTGGTCATACCTTGCTCTCCCTATGCATCATCCCATTGCGATCAGCAAGGCTTGCAGGCGGTCCCTCCTGTGGTGGCTTCACTCTCCAGATCTCCACGGGGGCCGCCCATTTTGTGCTTCTCCCCCTCTCGCCACGGTGACCACGGACGCCTCCGCCTCGGGTGGGGGGCATTTTGAGCGGACCGTCCAAGGCACGTGGAACGATTCAGAGACCTTACTGCATATCAACGTTCTAGAGATGAGAGCAGTGCTCTTGGCGTTGCTAGCACTTCAGGACTTTCTTCCCTTGGGAACAATTGCGATTCAATCGGACAACATGTCTGTGGTCTGGTACATCAACAAGCAAGGGGGAACAAGATCTTACCCCCTTTGTCGAGAAGCCATGAGAGTTTGGGAATGGGCAATCTCCACCAACCGCTTTCTAATAGCAACGCACATTCCGAGTCGGTCCAACATCCTGGCGGACAAGCTCAGTCGCACCATTCTGACCCCTTACAAGTGGTCTCTCAATTTTCAAGTAGCAGAAACATATTCGCCGGTGGGGAACTCCTTCATGCGATCTTTTGCCTCTCCCTCAAACACCAAGTGCGACAGTTTTTTCGCTCTGATACCTCCTCCAGGAGGTTCCCCAAGAGACGCTCTGGTGCATGCTTGGCCACCCGGTCTTCTGTATGCTTATCCACCTTTGCCTCTGATGCTCCAAGTTCTTCAGAAAGCCTCTCGGGTGGGTTGCAGAATGATTCTCATTGCTCCGTTTTGGCCTCGACGGATCTGGTTCCCCTTTCTAAGGTCTCACTCGGTGAATCCTCCTTGGATTCTAGATCCCATTCCGGATCTGATATCCCATCCATCCCGCATACCTCCTCCGAATCTGGACAACCTGAAGCTGACCGCTTGGCTGCTCCAGTTCCACTCCTGATCAGGACTCCCGGTATTTCGTCACCTGTTAAAGCAATTCTGGTGGCAGCTCATAAACCATCCACTAGGAAGGTCTACCGCAGCAAGTGGAAACGGTTTTCTTTGTGGGTGGAGCGGCAAGGCCTGAATCCCTTCACGGTTCCTCTCCCCTTAGTGCTTGACTTTCTAACCACTCTTTTTAACGATGGTGCCAGCAGTTCCACAGTCAAAGTACAACTGGCGGCAATTTCCCATTATCACATTGGCCATGACTCTAATCCTCTTATGTCAGCCAAATTGTGTAAAATTTTCCTTAAAGGTACTTTTCTTCTCAGGCCCCCTGTAAAACAAGCGGTTCCTCCTTGGGACCTCTCTTTGGTTCTCCAGGCCTTGACCGCCCCCCTTTCGATCCAGCGGCTACGGCGGATCTCAAATTCTTCTCTTACAAGACAGCATTTTTCCTAGCCTTTACTTCAGCCGAGAGAGTTTCAGAGCTTCAAGCATTATCAGCTAAACCTCCTTACTTGGTATTTCATCCGGACCGTGTCTACCTCAGGACCAACCCGTCCTTTCTTCCTAAAGTCGCTTCTGAAGCAAACATTAATCAGTCCATTAACCTCCCTGTTTTCTTCCCTAAATATCAAAACAAAGGTGAATATAAGCTTCATTCATTAGATGTCCACAGGCAACTTAGATTTTATCTAAACAGGACGGCTGGTCATAGGCAATCCGACCAGTTGTTTATTTCCTTTGCAAAATTTAATTTGGGCAAGCCAATTTCTAAAGTTTCTCTGTCTCGCTGGATTTCACAGTGCATCTTACTGGCTTATCAAGCTTCAGGAAGGCCTGCACCGGAGGGTGTTCATGCCCATTCAACCCGGTCAGTATCTACCTCGGCAGCCTTCAAGGCTAGGATTCCTCTAGATGATATTTGTGCAGCAGCCACGTGGGCTTCATCTCATACTTTTATCTCCCACTATAAGTTGGATCTTGCATCTAGGGTTAGAGCATCATTTGGCTCCAGTGCTCCGGAATATCCTTCCATGATGGCCGCCCAAGATTCAGGTAGCTGGGGACTCTGTCCCACAGGTTGCAGACAAATGAATCTCCTACTTCAGATTTAGAAGTTATGTACTCACCATAACGTTCCATCTGAGTAGGTGTATTCATTTGTCTGCAACCATCCCGCCCTCCTATCCCCCTGGCCTTTCAGTTTCCTGCATATTTTCTGTACCCTTTTCAGGGTGTTGTTGCTGTTGGCAAACTCGATCTGAGGTCATGAGGGTAGAGCAGGGCATTATGGGTGAGGGGAGGAGCTGAGAGCTTGGATCCATAGCTGGAAAACCATGCCGGTTCGGATCCGATATCGGATCCATAACCCACAGGTTGCAGACAAATGAATACACCTACTCAGATGGAACGTTATGGTGAGTACATAACTTCTAATTTTCATAAGGATAGAGTACAATTATGAGCCAGTCCTTCTTTCCTTCATAAGGTGGTGTCAGAATCTAACATCAACCAGTCCATTAATCTGCCAGTTTTCTTTCCTAAATTTGCAAACAAAGGTGAATATGTGTTGCACTTATTGGGTGTTTACAGACAATTACTTTTCTACTTGCACAAAACAAAAGAAATTAGAAAGGCAGATCAATTATTTGTCTCCTTTGCAGATTCTACATTGGGTAAATCAGTTGCAGAGGTAACTTTAGCCAGATGGTTGACGGATCATATATCATCTGTCTACAGTAAGTTGGGTCTGTCCTTAAAAAAACCTTTAAGAGCCAATTCAACTAGGTCCATGGCCACTTCTTTAGTGTTTCTATCTAGGGCTTCCATGAACAACAGATGTACGGCTGCAACTTGGGCTAGTCCTCATAACTTTATTACATGTTACCAACTGGATCTGGTCTTGAGGGGAAGAGCAGCCTTTGGTTCAAATATGCTCCGAAATTTCCTTCTTTAGAGTTCACCTGGGGATTTAGGTAGCTGGGGATTTTGTCCCATCTGCTGAGGAACGAATGAGAATTAACAACATCAGATAAAGAAGTTATGTACTCACCATAAGGTTCCATCCATTGTGCATTTTCATTCTTCCTCAACTGCCCACCCACCTATCCCAGCTTTTTTCACAATTGATTTCTGGAAGAACGAGAATTTATAAGGGCAGCACTGTCCTTCATATTGAGCTCCAGATATGGCTTCTTCTGTCAGGAATTTTATATTAGTATTTCCTACTTTATGTCAGCCAGCAGGCCATGAGCTAAACTAATGGCCGAGTCAGATCCAAGAGCTGGATCCGAACCCAGTTGTTGAGGAAGAATGAAAATGAACAACACAGAAGGAACGTTATGGTGAGTACACAACTTCTTTTTTTATGGATATGAATAGTTAGATACAAGCAGTAAAAATGTGTAGTCCCTTTTGTCTTGTATATGAGTCAGATGTACTTTTATCAACACAAGCAGAAGTTGTGGACAATAATTAATAAAGAAGTGAAAGAATTTATCTGGGAGGGAAAGAGAGCAAGGGTTAAGTAGGATAAGTTGATTCTTCCAATAAAACAAGGTGGATTAGGTTCACGTGATTTTTAAGAGATATTTTAGAGCTACACATTTAAGGCTCATATATATATATAGCATGAGCAGAAGGTTATAATGAAAAAAGTGTAAAGGGATGATGATGAAGCAAGGGGAAAGTTCAAGAAATAGAGAAAGAGTGGGATTTTGGATGCATATCCTTAAGGAGAATCATAACAACCATACAAAATATTAGGACTGTATACTGAATGGCGTTTAATGTGGCAAGATTGTTGCACTGGGGATTCTGCAAACATTATGGTATTGAAGTGGCTGAAAAACATTGGAAACATGAGCCACAAAGCATCATAGATAATGATGGTTTATATCAAATGGGACCACCCATTCCCAACAGTTCAAAAGATAGATGCTAGAAAACCGGATATAGTGGTTCAAGAAAAGAAGACAAGAGTAACATTGATCACAAAAATAACCACACCCAGTGATACAATGTCTTGCATACAGAGAGACACAAAGTCATAAAATATCAGGATCTGCAGGCAGAAATGAGAGCAATGTGGAAGAAAGATACCCAGACAGTTCCAATAGTAGTAGGAGCAACATGTCTTATAAAAAGGAATCTACAATCATATTTATATATGTTACCAATCCATGTAACTCCGTATGAATTGCAGAAGGAGTCATTACTGGGCACATTGCGGGTGCTCCGAAGAGCACTTTTGGCTGACATCAAAGATTAAACAATACTAATTTCATGAACTTTAATCGTACTTCGACTTAGGAATGGGGTTCATTCCCGTCATGGTATTAGAAACTCAAAAGACTTGGAGAAATTAAAAAATAGCAACAAAATATTATTTTCATAAAGTAGCAGAAAGTATTTTAAGAACTAAGCCAATATGAGAATGGAGAAAGGAGATTCTGCCAATACGGATGACTGCAAGTAGAGTACAGAAAATAGGCAAGACTAGGCTGGAATTTGCTGGGGAAACCTGGCAAAGACTCAAGCAGGAAAGGTAATAGAGTGGGATGAGGTCAAAAAGACATCTAATTTGCAGGCTAGAGACTGCCTTCCCTACCAGGGCTTGATCTCAGAGCACAGGCAAAGAGAAAGGGATTGGGGGAATTTTAAGTGAAAGCTGTTTTGGTAGTGTTTTTAGTTGAAGCTAGAACAGAAGCAGCTGTTAAAAGAGGGATAATTAGTGGGACATATAAAATTTTGCGTGATAACTATAGGAATCACCCAGAGGAGGCTAGAAACGATTGGGAAGAGAGACTGGAAAAACAATTTACAAGAACACAATGGGAAGACATATGTATGGCTCCTAAGTATGCAACCAAGTCTGGAAAGTTTAGAATCTTTGCTTTCAATACATATTTTTATATCCCAAGCAGACTTCAAAAAATTCTTCCTCATGTACGCAGCAAATATTGGAAGTGTGATGGAGAAGAAAGAGGTAACTGGGAACATATGATGTGAAGTTGTCCTATCTCGCCTTCATTCTGTACTGATCGGTTCGGAACTGATCCTCGTTTCTGACTCAGCCATTTACTAAAGCTCGTGGTCTTCAACTAGCTCATGGCTCACTCCCTATCCCATGCTGTTGTAGAACATTCCCCAAATCTTGTTTGCCCCTGAAACAGATCGAATGTCTCATCTAGCTCTGGCTAAGTGAAATTGTTTTTTTCTACTTACAACTTTAATATTTCAAAAAATTCTTTGTAGAGTTTACTAGTTTAATAATTTCCTTTCTTCCATGCGTGTTTATAGTGCTTTTTTATTCTCTCTCTCTCTCTCTATATATATATATATATATATATACACACACACACACACACATATATATATATATATATATATATATATATATATTTATATAGTGTTTTTTAGTTCTTGTTTGGCCAAGTGTTGTTAGGCCTCAATTCTCCTATCCCTATTTACGATAAAAAGTGTGCTTTATATATATATATATATATATATATATATATATATATATATATATATATATATATTTATCTATCTATCTATATATATATATATATATATATTTATATATATTTATCTATATATATATATATATATATATATATATATATATATTCATAGGTAGAAATTGTTATTAGAGTATTTAGAAACCTTTTGATAATTGCTTAGTATTTTTTGTCTATCAGCCTGCTGTTAAGGCTAGTGTGTGTTAATTTACATATTGAGCCTGTTTTAATTAGAGGGTTGTTTTTCATTTTATATCCTTAGGCTAGTATTTCTAGCAGAGTGCTGTTTTCTTTTTTCAGCAAGATGTGTTATAATTGTTTGTGTGTGAATCCTTTGTTGTTCCCCTTATAGCTCGTTTTTTTATTTAGAGAGCTATTGAGCCTGTTTTAATTAGAGGGCTGGTTTTTCCCTTTTTTCTTGGTATGTGTTGTATTGTATAGTGTCAAAGATGTCGAAGCAGCCTAAAGAGACCAAATCTTCAGGGTTTAAAAGGTACCTCAAGTGTGCTCAAAAAATGTCCATTACGGATGGACACACTGATTGTGTTTATTGTTTGGGGCCCTGCATTTACAGGAGTCTTGTTCGATTTGCCACACCTTTAGCTCAAGAAAGAAGGAATAAAGCTGATCCTTAAGGGCCTACTTAAGTTTACTTTTTCTGAAGCTTTAGAGCAGTGTCAAAGCCCTCCAAAAAAGTCAGTATCCCTCTCTCAGAAATCAGACAAGGGCACTAAAAGACCATCTTCTGCATCTTCTGATGGATCGGAACCATCTGAAAAAGTTTCAAAAGTGTCAGAGTCTGTTGAACTTGTTCGACCTTTCACCTCGGCTCCATCTGTTTTGGGGCCAATGGTGTTGCAAGTTAGGAGCCGCTCACCTGCATTGGAGCCAGTTTCTCCTAGACTAAGGTCACCAATACTTCAGTCTGTGGCATTTCCAGCCCCATCCTGTCGTTCTTCCAGGAGCCTTTCAGATCATCTGGTGTAGAAGCTATTGAGGATGCCGGCGCTGGCCAAAAATTTTTGTTGGAACCAACCCAATCGGCTTTGGAACCGACTAGACCCCTCCCTTCTACGTAGATTCCTCCTCTGACCTGGACTGTGGTCTCGGAGCTAGAATGTGTCAAACTGGTAGATGTGGAGCCATCAGGGCTGAGACCTACTTTGGCATCTTCGGCTCTGACTGCTCTGCCTACATCGGTACCATCTGAGGTGTCTAGGAGCTGACACTCTCCGGTTGGGTCTGGAAAGGACAGTCAGACCGAGTTTTTATCGGTTCCGAACTTGCATCTCGGGGCCTCGACTCGGGTGAGCTTGGCTCCTACCTCGGTCTCGGAGCCTCCCACTGTGGTGCCGGGGGGGATCTTCTGGTTCGGAGCCAGAGTTTTACTCAGATCACGGGAAGGGGGCTTTCATGGCTATGAGGAGAGCTTTGTCCCCACAGGCATCTTCTCTGTCAGATCCTCCTATTCCTCCGCCTAAGGCACCAGTATCTGTTTCTGCACAGCCAATCCCACAACAGTGTATTGACCTGAAGCCTCAGGATGCCCCAGAGGGCAAACCCCTCTCTTCCAGAACCTCTCTGGAATGCCCACCTGAAGAGGTACCCCAAAAGAGGCTATGTAAGAGGAAGAATTTGGACTCCTCGGAGGAGTCCTTCACATCAGCCACAGACCTCGAATCTGAAGTATCCCCACAGTTGCCCTCTGAAGGTACCTCTTTTGCAGACATCTTAGAAGTCTTTAAGCAGAGAGGCGGCTGGAAGTCCACCACCCCTTCTGATGAGGAGTCCGTTTACCTGAAGGCTTTTGGGTCTCAACCTTCTGCCACTTGGGTGTCTCCACCTTTCAATGAGCTCATGGAATTAGTTTGTCAAAAGCTGTGGGAGTCTCTGGACCCAGTGGAACTTGTCCCTAGGAGGCCAAATAAATACATAACATCCCCGGAAGACAAGACATTTCTCACTAAAGGTGCTCCCATAGATGCTATGGTGATGGCAGCAGCCACCAAAAAAGAGTTATCAGAAACATCCATGTCTGTCCATCTTCTGAACAAAGAGTCGCGTACGATGGACAGATATGGTAAGCGCATGTTTTCTTCAGCGACCTTTATACTACGGTCCCCGAATTACCTCATTCACTTCACCAGGTTACAGAGAGATCTCCTAAAGGAGCTTGGAGATACTCTCCAGGGTTGTGTAGCTACAGGAGCGGCACATCCTCCCAGCTTTCCACCCTCAATTCAGTAGTTAACTCATCCATGAGGCTCATCTCTTATGCAGCTGATGGAGCGAGTAGGTCGGCGGGTTCAGGAAATGCCCTTAGGAGACATTCCTGGATGTGCTTGTGTACCTTTGCGGAACCCTTCAAGTCATCCTTCATTAATACCCTCTTCGATGGCTCGTCATTGTTCCGGCCTAAAGTCAAAGAAACACTGACCAAGTGTGAATAGGAAGGAAAGGCTCTCTCTGCTGTCGGAGTCCATTTTTCCACACCTTCTAGACCATATCCTAAGGGTCAAAAGGGAGGAAAAATGTGGTTTCAAAAATCCCAGAGAACCTTTCAAGACACACGAGGTGAACCTTCCCCCAGGGGCAGAGGAGGAGGTAATAATGGAAGATGCTGGCCTCGTGGCAGAGGGGGTCCGCATAACCAGGGCAACTGAGAATCATTCTTCAGTAATCCTTTTCAGCGTTCCTGAAAGGAGGCCCGTCTGTCCCCCTCTGGGGGCAGTTGGGGGTCACTTATCCTTGTACCCAGATGCCTGGCTAAAAATAACAAAAGACAAGTGGGTACAAAGGATCATATCCAGAGGTTACTCTGTACCCTTTTCCATGCCACCCCCACTAACGAAAAGGATTCCGAACGTTCCACCCAGTCACAGGAAACAAGCAACCATAGATGTTCAGAAGTTGCTAGAAAAAAGTCATCTAACCAGTCCCCGCAGACCAGATAGGATCCGGGACTTGCTCAAAGTTCTTTTTAGTTCAAAAGTCTGGTTTAATAATATTAAGCGCTTTCGGAAGGTCCCATGCCCTTCCTTCCTCAGAAGTAACAGACAAGCAAATTAATTCAAACAGAATTACAAGCAGCAGCTCATATTGCCTGTATTTTGAAAAAACTGGCATTAAAAAGATAGTTTTATTAGGCAGTTTCAGGTAGTAGGATTTTTAACACTTGTTAAATTTAGTTCAGTTACCACGTAAAATGCGGTGTAAGCTGACTTTGACTGAACACTTTAATTGTCTTTAAATGGACTTAACATCATTTTTACTGTAGAGTGGTATTTACCCACTATTTTAGTTCAGCTCCCTTATTTAAAAAGCAATTTAAAAAGCAATTTTAGAACCATTACATGGCAAGGATGATTAGAATTTTTTATGCAGGTTCTAAAATGCATGTAGCATTAATATTGAATTGTTTCTGAATAGATATTATGTGTCTTTTAGTAAAATGTTTAGGTTTTATTTTTAACATTTGTTGTAAGGCAAAGTAGATGTGATATCAATTGTATTACAACACTGTTCTTAAAAGTTCAATTGCTTAATTAGTTAATTTATTGATTGACTGCTTTTAAATATGAGCTGCTGCTTGTAATTCTGTTTGAATTAATTTGTTTGTCTGTTACTTCTGAGGAAGGAAGGGCATGGGACCTTCCCGAAAAAGCGCTTATTAAACCAGACTTTTCACTTTATTCGCAGTCCTCACTTTGGACTTTTTTTACTTTTTTCCCCAGTCCGTCTTCATTTTTTGTGGTTCTTCAGTTTGTCTAAGTCCTTTTGGTTCTTTAGTTCCAAAGAAAACAGGGGACTGGAGACCCATACTAGATCTCAGCAGACTAAACAAATCTGTAAAAAAGACAAAGTTCCGGGTTGTTACACTGCAGTCGATACTCCCTTGTCTGGGAAAAGACAATTGGATGTGCTCCAGGATGCATACTACCACATAAAAATGGGCAGTCCATCCAGGAGGCACCTGCGCATTCGTCTGGGAGCAAGTCATTACCAATTCCGAGCTCTGTTCTTTGGTCTCACTACAGCCCTCAGAGTGTTTACCAAATGTATGGCAGTGGTTACGGCTCACCTGAGGCATTCAGGATTCCGGGTGTTTCCATATTTAGACAACCAAGCATCTACTTTCACAAGTAAGAGACACCACTTTGAATGTCTGTGCTCAATTAGGAATTACAATAAACTACGAAAAATCTGCCTTATTGCCATCTCAACATATCGTTTTTATAGGCACAGAATTAGACAGGATTACAATGAAGGTAAAACTTCCACCAGACAGGATACGAATCCTATGAGCACAAAACAAAGATTCAAGTAAGGACAATTCTCAAAGTATTAGGTACAATGGCAGCGGCGATCACTATAATCCCCCTAGCTCGGATGCACATGATAATCTTACAGTGGCTCCTATTTACCCAATGGTCCATGCAGGAACTTCCGATATTGCACCAAATAATGCTAACAGAATCTTGCAGAAGAGACCTACATTGGTGGCTACATTCAGATCTAGTGACCTTAGGTCGTCCTTTCATTCTCCCATCCCTTCTAGCCACAGTGGCCATGGATGCCTCCCAGATAGGGTGTGGGGGGGGAATTATCAGGGAATGACAGCCGAAGCCACGTGGCAGGATTACGAGGCCTATTTGCATATCAATGTCCTAGAGATGAGAGCGGTGCTTCTGGCATTGCAGGCATTTCAACACTCTCTTCCACTGAAAACAGTTGCAGTGCAGACAGACAACGTCAGTTGTTTGGTATATAAACAGTCAAGGAGGAGCCAAATCTTACCCCCTTTGTCAAGAGGCTCTGAGAGTATGGCAGTGGGCAACTTCCTCCCAATGTTTTCTGATAGCAATGCACATCCTGGGAAAACCCAACGTTATAGCAGACAAACTCAGCAGAGCAATTCTAAGGCCTCATGAGTGGTCCCTGAAACAAGAAGTAGGGGAAATGATTTTCCGAAAATGGGGCCAGCCTTACTGCGATCTTTTTACCACATCCATGAACACAAAATGCAGCAGCTACTTTGTCCTAATCCCCCCTCCAGGGGAATCCCTAAGGGATGCACTTGTACATGATTGGCCCCCGGGTCTCCTGTACGCTTCCCCCCTTTTCCATTGATTCCCAAAGTTCTTCAGAAAGCCAGTGCTTTGGGAAGGACCTTAATTCTAATAGCCCCTTACTGGCCTTGCCAGATTTGGTTCCCCTTCCTATGGTCTCATCTTCAGGAAGAGCCTTGGATTCAGGGCCCAGTACCATACCTCCTGATCCATTCATTGGGGGCTCTTCATCCATCCCTTCAAACCCTAAAGTTGACAGTTTGGCTGCTCCAATTCCAAATATAGCCAGGGTACAAAACTTTTCCTCTGCAGCACATCATATCCTGATTTCTTCTCACAAGACATCTACCAGAAGATTATATCTCAGCAAATGGAAGAGATTTTCAGTCTGGACACTAGAGAATCATATTGATCCTTATTCAGCACCTATATCTTCCATCCTAGTGTTCTTGATAAAGCTTTTTAATGAGGGAGCAGCTGCAGCTACTGTTCGAGTACAATTAGCAGCAATCTCAAATTGTCATTTTTGGAATGAAGGACCAAACATTATATCCCACAGACTATTGAAGGCTTTTCGAGAGGCACTAATCTTTTGAGACCACCCATTAAGCCCCCACTACCACCACAGAACCTGAATTTTGTACTCTGCAGAATAAGTCTTTCCCCCTTTGAACCTTCATCATCATGTGACTTAAAGTTCTTAATGTGGTAGACCATTTTCCTAGTGGCCATTACCTCAGCTAGGAGGGTTTCAGAGTTACAAGCATTGTCTATAAAACCACCATATATGTTGTTCCACAATGACAGGGTGCCACTCTGAACAAATCCAACCTTTCTACCAAAAGTATGTTCAGATTCTAATTTGAACCAGTCCATAGACTTACCAGTTTTTTCCCCCAAGTATGGCCGTAAGGCAGAGTATATGCTTCACCAACTTGATGTTCATAGACAGTTGTGTTTCTATCTACACAGAACAAAAGAATTCAGGAAAACAGATTAACTATTTGTATCATTTTCAGAGTGCAAAAAAGGTCTGCCTGTAGCAAAAACTACTCTATCAAGGTGGCTGTCAGACTGCATTTCATTCACTTATAAGTCAGTAAATAAACAGCTACCAGGTAAGATAAAAGCTCATTCTACTACAGCTGTCTGTACTTCCTCTGCATTTCGTGCTAAACTACCAATAGACACCATCTGTGCAGAAGCCATGTGGACGAGGTGTCGAGGCCTCATACATTTATCACTCATTACAAAGTAGATTTGGTTTCCAGGGACAGGGCCTCTTTTGGGTCCACTGTTCCGAAGAATATACTCCCATGAGCCACCCAAGAAGATTGGTGCCAGGGGATGCTGTCCCATCAGTACAGAATGAGGGTGAGATAGGACAAATTCACATAAAGAAGTTATGTTATCTACCATAACGTTCCATGTGAGTTGTCAGTCTCACCTTCGTTCTTACGTCCCACACTCCTATCCCCTTCCTTTGGCTCCTGGAGAAATGAGAGGTTACAATTTGGCACCTAATGGTCTTTGACCCTCTTCGTAGCTTACCAGCCTTCAGGAAACCACTTTTCTTTGTACATGTATATTTGATTACATACTAGTATTTCTATGTCAGCAAACAAGATCTGGGGAATGCCCTACAGCATCATGGGATAGGGAGTGAGCCACGAGCTAGTTGAAGACCTCAAGCTTTAGTAATGGCTGAGTTGGAACCGAGGATCGGTTCTGAACCCATCAGTACAGAATGAAGGCGAGATGGACAACTCACAAGTTACGTTATGGTAGCTACATAACATCTTTTTTTGGGAGGGTAATGAGTTGGCAGATTTTAAAAATTCACTGCAGAATACTCTGTCAGAAATATTGGGTGTGCAACTGGCTGTAAGTAAGGAAATTATTCTTTTGGAATGGGATACAGGATCTCAATTGGCTAGACACAATAAGGCTTTATTAAGTTTAATTGTATTGGCTGCCACAAAAGCAATTACTAGAAAATAGAAATCAAAATCTAAACCAACTGTATTAGAGGTACTGAGTAATTTAAAAGAGAGAAAATTGTTTGAAAAGAGAAGTAGCAAATTGCATAGAAGTAAATGGAAATTGTGGAAACAATACATGTGGAAGAATGTTCAGGAGTAGGCGTGAGGTTTAAGGGAAGGCAGGAATTCAGCAATTTTTTTTGTAATGTTGGAATAATGATAGTAGCAAAGAAAATATATATGATGTGTATTGTATTTAAATGGGAAAATGTTAAAATGGCTTGTTTTCTTTGCTGTTAATTTGTGATCTGATGTTGTCATTTTCTGCCATTCCTTAACTGTTGGGCATGGATCTGACCCGACCCTTTTCTCCACCATTTGGAACACTGAAAGACTCAAGCTCCTCCCTTACCCACAATGCCCTAGTGATCTAACATACCTCAGATCTCGTTGGCCACCTTAGTGTATGGACGTGGTCACTGTATACTCTCAAGTATAGAGACTTTTTTTTCATATAATTTTCATATGATTGAGAATCTTTTTTTTACTGCTATTTACCTTGATATCTTTAAAACGTCTTCTTCCTTATAAATCTTATACTACTATAGCGCTTCCACCCCTTTAGAACCTTACTTGTGTAGTCTTTTTATCATCGTTGGTATCTCCTTGTTTCTTGTACTTTTACAGTACTTATTTAATTACCATTGTTAGTAGTTCTTTTTCCCCTTTCTCTTTTCTATTTATTTAGTTTTTTGCTTAATGTATTTTCTTTCTTTAAAATAGCCTGTTTAAAAATGACTGAAAAGCCTTTGGGTTTTAAAAAATGTATGGCCTGTGGCCATAAAATACCATTGTCGGATGTGCATTCTAAATGTGCATACTGTCTAGGCTCAGCGGATCTCAACTCTAATTTTGATATTTGCAAAGCCTTTAACCCCAGAGTTTTGATTGACATAAAAAATAAATTAATACTACGAAATTTGCTTCCTTCCAAATTTTCATCAATATCATCTGGGGCTCAACCCCCCAAAAAATCAGACAAAAAAGATTCAAGAAAGCGTTCCTCGGATCCAACCACATCCTCTACTAAGGGGTCTGAACCTCCTTGCAAATCTCTAAACCTTCCTATCCAAAGTCTAGGCCTGAAAAGTCTCCTAGGATCCAGTAACCACAGTTGGTCCCAGATCTGGTGTCCTCCTGTCTACCATCTCCATTCTTGAAATGGTCTCCGAAGCATCACCACTCCAGACCATCATCTACAGCATCTTCCACACGTTCTTCCAGAAGTCTAACTGAAGCTGATGTAGACAGGATGATGAGGAAGTTCCTGTTGATTCAGATCCAAATGGGGGTTCCTCCAGTCCTACCCCATTGGGTCTAAAGACCATTATTACTACTACCCTACCATTACTGGCTCCTTTTCTGATCTGCTCATTGATTTCAGAGCCATCGGATCTGAAGATGCTGGAGTAGTACACATCAGATCTGAAACTTATGGTATCTTTCGATTTCACTGGTGTCTCTGAATGGACCAGCACTGAGCACCTCAGAGCAGGATGACTCTTGAAGCCATGACGTCAGCGATGGATCTGGGGTGTTAGAGTTGACTCCGAAGCTGTTAGAGCCATTTCTACCCCATGGAGCTTTGGCGCTAGATAGCTCAGCTCTAACTCCCTCCTTGAACAGTCTGCCATTGGGGCAGAGAGCACCTACAGTCCATAAGCATGTCTTTTTGGAGCCGTTGGATTTTCTTCTCCTGAGGCTTTTGAGGTAGTGGAGAGAGCTTTCTCTGTACCCAAAGTTCAGACTTCTCTTCCTTCTTCGGCACCAATTACCCACTCCCAATTGCCTGTGCATCTGGAGCCTCAACCAACTGTGCCACTCGGGCAGCCAGCCCAAGTCAGTCACTAGAATACCTAGTAGGGTATATTAATTTTTTTTAATACTTCCCTGGAACATCCAATTAAAGAAGCTCCCATGAAGAAAAAGTGCAAAAGGAGGCACTTAGACTCTCCACAGGAATCTGTCACAGAAGATACAGACTTTGATGAGTGGGAAGGGTCCCCAAGATCACCACCTGATGACATCTCATTTGGAGACATCCTAGAATTCCTAAAGCAAATAGGGGGTTGGTCTCCCAGCAACCTTTCCCAAGAGGAGTAGGTATTCCTGGAGGCTTTTGGAGCTGGATCATCTACTTCCTGGGTGACTCCACTCACCAATGAGCTCATTGATTTTGTCTCTCAATGGGCATGGAAGGAAACTGACACCACTGAGCACATCCCCAAGAGACCAGACAGGATCCTGGAACCACCAAAGGACAGAGAGTTTTGGAGCAAAGGAGTACCTCTTGATGCCATGGTTGTGGCAGCGGCCACAAAGAAAGAACTAGCAGAGCAAAGTTACTCTGTCCACCCCACTAACAGGGAATCTAGGGCATTGGACAGATTTGGGAAGCAGTGTTTATGCTTCAGCGACCTTTGTTCTCTAAATTATTTGGCACACTTCATGAGAATTCATAGGGATGTGATCAAAGAACTTATCAAATTCCTTTCTGGGACCATATCCTCAGAGGCAGAGAACTTTGCCTCGCTGTTGGCTAGCCTTCAGACCATTTTATCTCATCCATAAAACTTGTATCTCACTCAGCTGAAGGTACCTCACAGGCTGTGGCTTCAGGCATTTCCATCAGAAGACATGCCTGAATGCACTTGTGTGACTTTGTGGGACCCTTCAAAGCTTCCTTCATCAGTGTTCCCTTTAACAGACATTCCTTACTTGGCCCCAAAGTTAAAGACACACTCTCTGTGTCTTAGTAGGAAGGGAAAACCCTATCTACTGTGGGCGTATGTTTTTTTACTCCTCAGTGGACCTTTTCTAGGAACCAATGAAGTGGTGAAAAAATGCGGTTCAGAAAAACCCAGGGTCCTTTCCAAGATCCACATGGAGATAGTTCCCCCCGAGGCAGAGGGTGGAGGACTCTAACGGAAGACACCATCCCCGCAGCACAGGTCGATTTAGGGATATTTTCTCAGACAGATCCTACCAGCTCTCCTGAAAGGAGGCCCGACTGTCCCTCTCCAGAGGCATTCGGAGGTCGTCTATCCCTACACCAGAGAGCCTGGCTAGAAATTACCACAAGTTCATGGGTGTGGAGGATATTATCCAAAGATTATATAATATACTTTCCCATCCACCCCCTCTAATGTCAAACAAAGTCCTCCCATGTTCCACTCAATCAGAGGGAAGCATCAGCACTAGAAATACAAAAGCTGCAAGAAAAAAAATTTATCTAAGAGGCCTCCCCAGACCATAAAGAGTTCAGAACTTACTCAAGATCCTTTTTAGTGCCAAAGAAAACAGGGGACTAGTGACAAATTTTGGATCTCAGCAATCTAAATCAATAGAGTCAGTACACAAAGTTCCAGATGGTCATATTTCAGTCCATTCTGCCTTTTCTGCATAAGGACGACTGGATGAGCGTGATTGATCTTCAGGATGCATGTTATCATATCAATGAACAGACAATCCAGGATATATCTATGCTTCTGGCTGGGAGCCAGTCACTACCAATTCAGAGCTCTGCCCTTTGGTCTCACCACAGTCCCTGGCATGTTTACCAAGTGTATTGAAATAGTGGCCGCTCACCTGCGACTGCAGGGATTCCAGGTGTTTCCATATCTAGACGACTGTCTCATAACTACATTGGCTAGGCATCAACTGATTCCAGCTTGAGATTATGTATTCCAGTTGTGCTCCCATCTGGGAAGCTCAATCAATTACAATAAATTTCACCTGGAACCAACACAGACATTGGAATTCATCGGTGCCTTGTTCAGTATGATCACTCAAACAACATCTGTCCCTGTCAAGAGTTCAGACTATTCAGTTCCAGATCAGAAAGATCATTCAAAGTTCTTTTCTGTCAGCTAGACTGATCCTTCAAGCTTTGGGATCCATGTCAGCGGCAGTCAGCCTAGTACTGTTGTCAGGGTACCATATGAGAATTCTTCAGTGGACATTGACAACTCATTGGTCCATTCTTTATCATCCTTTGTCCAGTCAAAACAAAATAACCCAGGCTTGCTAAAATTAACTCCAGTCAAATACAAAAAGGTCACCCATTTGTTCTCCTCCAATACAAGGCCATAGTGACCACTGACACAATCCAGATTGGGTGAGAGGGGCACTTCTTGGGAAAGACTGTGCAAGGCACATGGTCCCCTGAAGAGGCCAATATGCATTCCTAGAAATGAGAGCAGTCCTTCTAGTGTTGCGGGCCTTCCAAGACACTCTCCCCATCTGGACTATTGTGATCCAGATGGACTATATGTGAGTAGTCTGGTACATCAACATACAGGGGGGAACCGGATCTTACCCCCTGTGTCAAGAAGCTATGAGAGTGTGGCAGTGGGTGGTCTCATTCAGTTGATTTCTGATAGCAACACAGATTGCAGGGAAATGTAGAGTGATTGCAGACAAGTTAAGCAGGTCCATTTTAATGCCTCACGAGTGGTCTCTCAATATGACGCTTGCGGAAAGGATTTTTCATTGATGGGGACAACCATGCTGTGATCTTTTTGCATCTCCCCTCAACAACAAGTGCAGCAGGTTCTTTGCCCCTCATCCTTCCACTGGGAGAGTCACCATGGGATGCTCTACTTCATTGTTGGTCCCCCGGTCTCCTTTACACCTATCCCTCCTTACCTCTAATCCCCAAATTTCTTTAGAAAGCATCTCAAATGAAGAGCACAGTTATCTTCATTGTCCCTTACTGGCCTCGTCAGATTTGGTTTCCCTTATTTGGCTTCATCTACTTCGTCCTCCATGGATTCTGGATCCAACTCCAGACTTACTGTCTCATCCCCATAGACATGAATCATACAGACATTCCGAGCCTAAAATTGACCGTATAGTTTCACCACTTCCACTGATTGTTAGACAGGCCAGACTCTCCTCCCTGTCTGTCACATTCTCCTATCCTCTCACAAAGATTCTACTAGGAAACTTTACAGAAGTAAATCGAATTTGGGCTCAACAGAGGGATCTAGATCCCTTTTCAGCACAAGTCCTTAAAGTTCTTGAATTTTAGCTACAATTTTCAGTGAAGGTGCTAGCCCTTCTACTGTGAAAGTACAACTAGTTGCCATTCTGATTTTCAGATAGGTGTAAATAAGACATCTGTGCCATCCTACAAACTTTGTAAAGCCTTTTTTAAAGGGAACTTTGCTACGTAGACCCCCATTAAAAGATCCCACTCCTTCTGAGGATTTGAACATTTGTTTTACAAATCTTAACACAGTCACCGTTTGAACCATCAGCTGAGTGTGAACTAAAATTCTTGACCTGGAAAACTGTCTTTTTAATGGCCAATGTTAAGTTGTCATTCTCGCCTTCATTCTTGCTGGATGGGTTCGGAGCCGATCCTCGGCTCCGACTCGGCCTGTACTATAGCTCGAGAGCTATTTTTACCGGCTCGAGGCAGCCCTATAACCCACAATACCATGCGCTAACTCCCCAGATCTCGTTTGCCGCTTTGCTGTGAGGTTGCCTTTTTTTTACTGGCTCAGGTCAGTAAAGAGAATTCTTTTCTATAGAACTAAATTTCAGGTAATTTTTCCAGATAGATACCCTTTGTTAGGTCCCTATTGATTGTTTTATTTATTACAGCCCTTTTGTAGCCCTACTTCCCTTCTTTAGTTAATTTTTATCTTTGGGCCTACGGGCTTTACCTTAGTTTTCCCCACCCCTTACAGTGTCTGTGTGTGGGTTTAGTCAGTTCCCTTAACTTTTGTCTAGTTTTAAGTAGAGTGTGTGTGAGGACTGACTGTGATTACTGTGTTTGCTGTTGTTAGGACTATGTCCAAAGACACTAAGGTGTCGGGATTCAAGAAGTGTGACTTGTGCTGTCAGAAAATGTCTCTGACAGATGGTCACACTTCTTGTGTCTACTGCTTAGGGCCTTTACACCTGCAGGACTCTTGTTCCGTCTGTCACGGGTTTAGTTCAAGAGTCCTGCAGGAGCATCATAATAAGCTCATCTTAAGGGGCTTATTAAAGCCCGATGACTCCCCGTCCAAGTCTGGCTCGGGGAAGTCTTCAAAAACCGCCAAACCCTCGGCTCCAGCTTCTGAGTCGAGGGCTGGCATTATTGAGATGGCTCAGACATCGGTTCCAATCGGATCCGAGGCAGGCAAAGTGGTATCCCCTCCGAAACCTACATCGGAGCCGACCCCAGCGCGCAAGCGCTCTAGATCCCCCTCACTATAATCCGTCCGATCGGCTCCGAGATCCCCTCTCCTATCGGAGCGGAGTCATAGGACTCACTCATCTAGGTCATCCAGGCTTTCCGACCACGACATTGAGAGGGTGGTCAGTAGGCTCATAAAATCTCAGGCACTAGCCCAAATGCTCCAAAGCCCATCTCACCAGACTGTGGCTCCTTCGGTACCGCTATCGATTCCTCCTCCGATTCACCTCTCGAGTTCGGAGCCGGAGTTTGTCGGAACCGTAACCTTGCCCACGTCGGAGCCGATACTTCCACCTTCGGCTCCGGTGTCGTTGGCTCCGACCTCTTCATTGGTTCTGTCGTGGAGAGGTCCGGGCGCCGGGACTCCACTGTCGGCTCCGAGGGGGCGAGTGGCATCGGACCCTTGTCCGACCCCGCTCTCCCTATCAGAGCTTCGGCTCTGGTTAGTTCGGCCCCGACATAATTCTCGGAGCCTTCTCTGTCGGTGCCGGGAGCAGTTCGGGTCTCTTCGGAGCCGGGACTACCCTTGGTACCTGATAGGGGAGCCTTCGAGGTGATGAGGAGCGTGCTGGACCCAGTGTCCACTCCAAGGTTAAGTTCTGCAGCTCCTCCCTCTACAGTGCCTGTTACGGTCTCTGGTCATCCTCCTGCATCTGACAGCAGAGATCCAAAGCATAGGGTACCCACTTTGGGTGTCTCCTCCTCTTCTGAGGCCTCCCCTGAAGCTTCAGGGGAACCCCCTAGGAAAAGAAAGTGCAAGAGGAAGCACATAGACTCCCCCAAGTCTGTCACGTCGGACAACGACTTGGATGAGTCGGAGGGTTCCCCGAGATCCCCCTCTGAGGATGTCTCTTTTTCAGACATCCTAGAGATCCTAAAACAGAGGGCAAATTGGTCCACTCTCAAACCCTCCGAGGAAGAGTCGGTTTACCTTGATGCCTTTGGATCTCGCCCTTCCACCTCCTGGGTGTCTCCCCCTTTCGACCCACTAATGGAGGTAGTGGCTAGAAAGGCGTGGGCAGCTCCTGATTCAATGGAACCTACCCCTAGGAGGCCCTCTAAATTTATTTCTGCACCAGAGGACAAATCCTTTCTCACCAAAGGTGTTTCAGTTGATGCTATGGTGGTAGCAGCAGCCACTAAGAAGGAATTGGCTGTTCCTTCTGTACCTGTTCATCCTCCTAACAAAGAGTCCAGGACCATGGACAGGTACGGCAAGTGGACATTTGCTTCAGCGACCTTTACTATGCGATCGCTGAACTATTTATGTCATTTCACCTGCCTTCAGAGAGATTTGCTCAAAGAACTGGGTGAAACTGTACAGGATCCTTCTGCTGTGGGGTATCAGGACAAGATGAACTCCCAACTGGCCACCCTGAACTCCATTGTTAACTCCTCCATGCGGCTTATCTCCTATGCAGCCGATGGAGCGAGTAGGGCCGCAGGCACAGGTGTTGTGTTGAGACGTCACGCTTGGATGTGACTCTGTAACTTTGAGGATCCCTTCAAGGCATCCTTCACCAACACCCCCTTTGATGGTTCAGAATTGTTTGGACCTCAGGTGAAGAATACCCTCACCAGATGCGAGCAAGATGGTAAGACTCTCTCTGCCGTGGGAGTCCATTTTTCCACACCTTCTAGACCTTATCCTAAGGGACATAGGGGTGGAAAGATGTGGTTCCGCAAACCTCAGGGAGTCGCGCCTGCCGCACGTGGTGAATTTCCCCCCAGAGGCAGAGGGGGGAATAATAACAGACGCCGCCCCAGGGACAGAGGGGGTCCACAGAACCAAGGTTCCAGGGAATCTTTCCCTGACCAACCCTTTCAGCATCCCTGAGAAGCTGCCCGACTGTGCGCCTTCGGAGGCAGTCGGGGGAAGATTATCTCTGTACCCGTAAGCCTGGCAATCCCTCTCCCAAGACACATGGGTACAGACGATCATATCCGAGGGTTACAAAATTCCCTTCACTTCCCCTCCGGTACAACCGCCAAGACCCCTACCAGGCGTACCACCCACACAAAGGGGTCAGGCACAGCTAGAAATAAAAAAGCTGTTAGAAAAAAGTCATCCAGGCAGTTCCAGCAGATCAGCTAGGATCCGGAATCTACTCCAGATTCTTTTTGGTACCAAAAAAGACTGGAGACCCATTTTGGACCTCAGCAGATTGAACAACTCTGTTCAAAAGACAAAATTTCGGATGGTAACACTGCAGTCCATTCTACCCTTTTTGGGCAGAGACAACTGGATGTGCTCGTTAGACCTCCAGGATGCGTACTGTCATATAAAGATACACAGGCGCTCCAGGAGGTTTCTCCGCTTCCGGCTGGGAGCCAGTCATTATCAATTCAGAACCCTGCCCTTTGGTCTCACCACAGCCCCCTGGGTGTTCACCAAATGCTTGGCAGTGGTCATGGCTCACCTGAGACAAAAAGGATTCCAGGTGTTTCCATATCTAGACGACTGGCTCATTTCCACTACCACCAAGCAGCATCTTATAATGGCCAGGGATTACACTATTCAACTTTGCAACAATCTAGGTATTTCTATAAATTTTGCAAAATCCTCCTTGTCGCCTTGTCAATGTATACACTTCATAGGCGCCGTATTATACACCACAGAAATGTATGCAACATTACCACCTCAGAGAGTGACAGACATAAGGCGGAATGTTCAGTCCCTGTTTCAGTCCAACAGAGTTCAAGTCAAGCTAGTATTGAAAGCGTTAGGCCTCATGGCAGCGGCGATTCTTCTACTCCCATTAGCCCGCTTCCACATGAGGCTCCTCCAGTGGATGCTGTTTTCTCAGTGGTCCTTTCAACAGATCCCAATGACTCACAACATCTTGGTAACCCCATCATGCAAGAATCATCTCTCCTGGTGGATGGTTTCCCCTCAGCTTTTTCAGGGCAGACCGTTTGCCCCCCCCCCCAGTTGCCACGGTGACAACGGATGCCTCCCTGTTCGGGTAGGGGGGGCACTATCAGGGCAGGACGGTCCAGGGCACTTGGCAACAATTAGAATGCAACCTGCACATAAATGTCCTGGAGATGAGGGCGGTGCTTTTAACGTTGCAAGCCCTTCAGAGCTCTCTTCCCACAGGGACTATAGCAATTCAAACGGACAATATGTCTGTGGTGTGGTACATAAACAAGCAGGGCGGAACAAAGTCCTACACCCTATGTCGAGAAGCACTCAGACTTTGGCAATGGGCGATTTCCTCTCAACGGTTTCTGATAGCAATGCACATCCCCAGGAAGTCCAACGTCATAGCGGACAGATTGAGCAGAACTATCCTCATGCCTCACGAGTGGTCTCTAAATCAAGCGGTAGCAGACAGAATATTTCAGAAGTGGGGCAAGCCTTGCTGCGATCTTTTCGCAACTCCTCAGAACAGCAAGTGCCTCGACTTCTTCACACTCTTTCCTCTACCAGGCCATGCCCCCAGAGACTCTCTTGTTCACGATTGGCCCCGGGGTCTTCTATATGCCTTTCCTCCCTTACCATTGATCCCGCAATTAATTCAGAAAGCAACCGCATTGAGATCCAAAGTGATCCTTATTGCTCCGTTTTGGCCTCGACAAGTATGGTTTCCATTCCTGCACAGTTACCTACTGGAACAGCCTTGGCATCTGGAACCCCTTCCGGATCTGTTGACCCATTTCACGGGCAAGCTTGCATCAGTCTCTTCATTCCCTCAACCTCACAGCTTGGTTGCTCCACTTCCAGCCATAGCCAGGCTTCCCCTTATTTCTCCTCCTGTCCGTGATATCATTCTGGCTTCCCATAAGTCCAATACTAGGAAGATGTATGCGAGTAAATGGAAGCGTTTTTCGCTCTGGGCACAAGCTAGATCCTTAGATCCTTTCCATGCACCCATTCATAAGGTTCTAGACTTTCTGGCGGAACTCTTTCATTCAGGGTCATCGTCAGCCACTATCAGGGTGCAATTAGCGGCCATTGCTAATTTTCATGTGGGACTCTCAGAAACAAATATTATGCCCCCAAACTCTGTAAAGCCTTTCTCAAGGGCATCTTTTTGCTTAGACCTCCAATTAAGGATCCGCCCCCACAATGGGATTTGAATTTGGTTCTAACCTCATTGATTCTGCCTCCCTTTGAACCTGCAGCCTCTTGCTCCCTCAAGCTTCTTTCTTGGAAAACTCTGTTTTTAGTAGCTATAACATCTGCCAGAAGGGTATCGGAACTTCAAGCCTTGTCTGTCCGTCCCCCTTATTTGGTCTTTCACAAAGACAGGGTAACTCTCAGAACAAATCCTTCCTTCCTACCGAAAGTGTCTTCTGAAGCAAATCTAAACCACTCCATTGACTTGCCTGTCTTCTTCCCAGACTATTCCTACAGGGCTGAACAGAAATTACATTCATTGGATGTTCATCGCCAACTACGGTATTATCTAGACAGGACAAAACAACTCAGAAAGTCAGACCAGCTCTTTCTCTCTTATGCTGCAGGAAAGAAAGGGCTTCCAGTATCAAAGGTTACTCTCTCCAGATGGTTGACATCTATTATTACCTTTGTCTATGAGTCGAGACACAGGCAACTTCCGTCTAGGCCTAAGGCTCATTCAACCAGGGCACTATCAACATCAACGGCCTTTCAAGCAAGGTTACCATTAGATGCCATATGTGCAGCAGCTACATGGGCTTCCCAACATACCTTTATTGCCCATTACAAACTTGATATAGCCTCCAGAAATAGAGCTGACTTTGGTTCCACTGTACTCAGGAGTCTGTTCCATTGAGCCACCCAGGACCAAGGTGCTAGGGATGCTGTCCCATCCAGCAAGAATGAAGGCGAGAATGACAACTTAACATTAAGAAGTTATGTTCTTACCATAACGTTCCATGTTAGTTGTCTTCTTCTCGCCTTCTTTCTTGCGTCCCTCTCTCCTGCCCCCTAGCCTGGACAGACTTGAGGTCTCTGAGTTCTTCCATTTCTTGAGATACAACATGTTACGGTTTCCCCGTATCTTTAGTGTTACTAGCAGGGAGTCTGTACTTGCAAATGAGGACTATAATAATATATTTATACTATGTCTTAGCTTCCAAACGAGATCTGGGGAGTTAGCACATGGTATTGTGGGTTATAGGGCTGCCTCAAGCCGGTAAAAATAGCTCTCGAGCTATAGTATAGGCCGAGTCGGAGCCGAGGATCGGCTCCGAACCCATCCAGCAAGAAAGAAGGCGAGAAGAAGACAACTAACATGGAACGTTATGGTAAGAACATAACTTCTTATTACTTCTGCTAAAAGTGTATCAGAATTACAGGCCGTGTCATCCAAACCTCCTTATTTGATTTTTCATAAGGATAGAGTATCCCTAAGAACCAGTTCTTCCTTTCTTCATAAAGTGGTGTCAGAATCCAGTATAAATCAGGTTATTAGCTTTCCAGTCTTCTTTCCAAATTTCTGAAATAAGGGGGAGTGGATGTTACATCTTTTGGATATTCACTGGCAGTTAAGGTTTTATCTACATAGAACCAAAAATTTTAGGAAATCAGAACAATTGTTTGTCTCCTTTTCAGACTAACAAAATTAGACAAACCAGTTTCTAAAGTAACTTTAGCCAGATGGTTAACTGATTGTATTATCTATGTTTATAATAAATTGAGCTTGTCTTTGCCAAAACCACTGATAGCACATTCCACCAGATATATGGCAGCTTCTTTAGTATTTTTATCCAGATCTTCATTGGATTATATTCATGCAGCCACAATTTGGGGTAATCATCATACCTTTATTGCTCATTACAAGTTAGATCTGGTTTCTAGGGGAAGAGCAGCCTTTGGTTCAGCGGTGC
Source organism: Protopterus annectens (assembly GCF_019279795.1). NCBI lineage: Eukaryota > Metazoa > Chordata > Ceratodontiformes > Protopteridae > Protopterus > Protopterus annectens. The sequence goes on from NC_056743.1 coordinate 1,412,881,216, forward strand.
TCAGGAACATCCTTCCTTAGAGTTTTCCCAGGATTTAGATAGCTGGGGACTATGTCCCAACAGTTGAGGAATGAATGAAAATGACAACATCAGATAAAAAAAAGTTTTATACTCACCATAAAGTTCCATCTGTGTTGTCCATGTCATTCTGTCTCAACTTCCCTCCCTCCATCCCTTTCCTTGTTTTGACTTTTTGGAAGCATAGTAAAATCCTGGGGGAACTACTATTGCTTTGTTTGAATCACAGATGCTGTTGGTTTATCCTTTTCTAATATGTTCTGGTTTCAGGGGCAGCAAACAAGATCTGAGGTATGTTAGATCACTAGGGAATATGGGTAAGGGAGGAGCTTGAGAATTTCAGTGTTCTACGAACTGGAAAAAGCGACCAAGTCAGATCCGAGGGTTGGATCTGAACCCAACAGTTGAGGAAGAATGAAAACAGACAACACAGATGGAACGTTATAGCGAGTACATAACTCCTTTTTTCCCTGTATCTTAAGTGATAATGCAATAAATGTGTTTAAAAAAACACAGATCTATTGTTATGGTAAATACATAGCTTTCATTTTTGCCCCCCCTATACCAGGATTCCAAAGAAATTATTCTTCCTACCCCTGGCCTTTCTTTTGGAAGTCCTTCAAACCTGCTCAACTCAAATTCACAAATCAGAAGTTCAAGAAAACAATGACAAGGAGTTTCAGAAGACAAAGTGGCTGACTACCTTTGGATGTTATCCCCTTTCCTCCCTGTCCTGGCCATCATACCAAGTATGCAGGCAATCTTTCCCACTCTCTACATCTATGGAGACAGAGAACATCAGAATCTCAATTACTCAACAGAATTCAGTATGATACAAACTGCAATAGTAATCTCTCCCTCTTCAGTCAGGGACCATTGTAGTCCCAAAGAACCAACCTCACTTGTTTCCCAATTACTATCAGATTTCTTGTTACACGGAGTAATAGAGCCTTCTGTTTAAGGATTTTTCTAGTACCCAAGAAGGAAGGGACCTAGAGACCAGTTTTGGACCTTTCAGTTCTAAATGCTTTTCTCCTAGTTCCAAAGTTAAAAATACTAATCTTGCAGACTCTTTTCCCTCTCATTTAGCTACTCTAGTCCTCAAGTATATCTCATCATCACATCCCTATTCACAAAGACCACAGATGTTACCTAAGATTCTTTGCTCTGGGTTGCATTTTCAATTTATGTCTGCTTTTTGGTCTCTCTACTGCTGCACTGGCTCCAGGCATTGCCTTCTGCAGACTTCAGGGAGTTCATATCTGCCCTTATCTGGATGATTGCCACATTCTGGCAGGCCTTTACTTCTCCATGAATCTTTTCAATAGTCTAGGTTTCTGGTTAAATCTTAAGATGTCTTTGTCGGTATTTTCTTACAGGTTAGTTTTTCTAGAAGTCCTGTTGGACACCTCTCTGATGGTAGCTTAGCCCCTTCAGAGAAATCTTCCTTCTGTCATCAGCATTTCCTAAATTTATCTCACCAGAGCAATTCCTCAACAGGAGAATTCCTCAGAATACTCAGTAACATGCTTCATCCATCCTTATGTTGCATTTAGCCAGACTCCACATGAGAAAAGTTTAGTGGTTTCTCGAATCAGTCTGGACGAAATACCAACATCACCTTTCCTTCCCTATTCCAGTCTTAGAATTCGTCAAAAAAGAACTCTTTTGGTGGGTCAATCAAATCTAGCAGAATGCAATTCTATCTTGTTTCTCCCCACTTCCTACTGAGTCTGTCACAACAGATACCATGGACTTTGCATTTGAGTGGAGAGCAGTTTCTCAGGGTGTCAAAGTCCTGAGCATGTGAGAGCCTCAAACACATAAACCCTCAAAAAAATAATGGCCCTGATAAAGACTATCAAAGCCCTGAATGAACTGTGGATAACCTGTGCCACTATTAGTCTTAACAGACAACACCACAGTTGTAATTTACATAAACAAACAATGGGGAACGATGCCCTATCCCCTGTGCAGGCTTTCCGTGGTGATCTAGGAGCTGGCAGCACAGTATAATCTCTCCTTATCGGCAAGTTTCATTCCATCAGAGCAGAACACAGTAGCAGACTCACTGAGCAGATCCAGGGCAAACCCTAAGGTGTGGATGTTACACACACAAATCTTCAGGAGACTGTCCACCTGTGGGGCTCTCCCTAAGTAGATCTAGACAGATATAAATACCTCCTGTCACAACAGACAGTTACAAGGCCCGGAAAACAAATGCCTTTTCTTTCCCTTGGATGAGAATGTTCCTTCATGCCTCCCCCATTTCTTCTGATAACCAGAGTGTTACTAAAGACAAATAAGGACTCGACAAAGATATTTCTGGTAAATTCATTTTGGCCCAGACAATACTGGTTTTCCCTTCTCATGCACATGGCCGAGGCAGTTACCAAAAACTCACACATAGTGGACCAGTTCAGATAGGTCAAGGGCTCTCTCACCCACATTGACATTCTCAGCCTCTACTTAACTGTATGGATGACAGGTTTTTGATCTCATTTTGACACCTGTTTTTACTGGATGTGCGACAGGTAGAAAACATGCTACTTGGAAATCATAGTTAGCCAAATGGAAAATACTTCCTAAGTGGTACTATATTACAGACCACAATCCATCACATGCAGGGACTCGTTTGCTTCTCCAATACCTGCGTGAATTACTCAGATCAGGCCTTTCTGTGAAAGTGCACCTTTCAGATATTTCTGCTCGTCTGCCATTAGATCCCCCTTTTCTGTTTATTCCAAGTGAAACAGTTCTTGAAAAAGGTTTTACATATTAGACCGCCTAGAAAACTGGTAGCTCCATCCTAGCATCTTAATTCACCACAGTAAGGGAAGGACTTGGAATTGTGCTTCTTAATTATGATAAGCATTGCAATGAAGGCATCTAATATACTGAGTTTTCTTTATAATTTGTGGTAAGACCAGTAATGGAGGACAGTGTAGCATTTTGTCTTTATTTACCTAAGCACTTCACCCATATAATGACAATGCAAAGGTTATTCTCCAGTCTCTGATTTCCAGTCTGCACTTGTCTGCTATGTGACTTCGGGCAAATAATGTATCCAAACAGTGTCTCCAACATGTTCCTGAAAAGAGATATTGGTGCTTAATGGATTTACTTGGTTAATACAGAAATATAAAGCATGTTACTGAAATAATAAGAGATGGGAGAATTAAGTTAAGAAGACCTTTTGAAATCCCTTTCTTATTTTCAGTCTGTTTTAAGTTATCCAGGGGAGCCTATGTTTAGTCTTTAATACGATATCAAATCTTACATTGTCAGTATCAGTATATTGGGCATATAGATTACGGGGGCAAGTACAAGGTCCAGTAATATAGTATCTAAAACAGGTATTAACAATTGCAAAAAAGTAATGGGTCTGTGTCGCAGTGTCTGCTGAGGTTGTGGAACAAAATACTTTATATTTTTTTCCTTTTCTTGCTGCTGACCTCAGGGTTATGCCTGCATGCCACATCACTTGTGCCTGCATTCAGTTCTTTGTAGAGGCAGTATCCCATACTGGATGGTTATCTTTGCTTAGTGGCGAAAGCCTTTTGGCTGTATGTGTACAGGTCACCTCTTATAGAAGAGTGGAGCTGACTACATATAGCCTACCATGCTGTAACTTAGGATACAGATTTGTGTTGTGCAGTAACTCCATAGGACTGTGCAGTGATATGACCAATGTGCATGCACACTTATCTAAATCAAGTACATGGAGCCTGTTTGTCCATTTAATGACTGGCACCACATTATCTCCCTAGTCTATACCAGGGAGTAGCAGCAGCACATTCCATATTATTTCCCCAAGGCAGATTAGCTCAAGCCTATCTACCACCTTCTCTTCATGCTAGACAGGCCTGTGTTACCAGTAGTGCAGAGGGACACAATGCTGCTATACCAGTTGGCCTGACCATTGTAAATCTGTTAAAAGTACAAGCAGAGGACTAAAGCTATGGCCTGCTGCTGAGCTTCTTCTAGTGCCAAAGAGAAAGGGTTTGAATCTTTTCACCTTCATTTTCCTATATATCTGGAAATTTGGGCTAGGCTCTTTCATGGCCTCCTAGATTGCACACCTAATAACTATGAACATATGAGCGCAAATTTAGAAAGTGATTAAGCAATTATTAGAATACTAGAAATACAAAATAAAATCTAATGGTGTTTCAGCTGCTGATGGCCTATCCCTGCGTTTAGGAACTGTGTGCATTTAGGACAGAATGCTGCACTGAGTCAGAAGTGTTCCACATATGATTGTCTGTTATGTTTAGCAGTTACTCATCCCGAGCACAAATTATTTTTAAATAGATGGGTTAAAGTCTGTCTCTCTTTATCTCTGTGATTCTACAAGTAAGGTAAGCAAACCGCAGTATCTATATTTTAAGAAGAAAACTATCATTCTAGGAATTTTATCATGACTTGTAACATTAAAAAAAAATAAGGTGACATTTAAACAGCGTAATACTTCAGTGTGTACTAAAACTGTTCACTAACAATTATGCATGAAACTTTAAGTCAAAATTTCAAAATAATTTACTTAATATTTAAATAGATTTTGTCTACATGTGAAAATATTACACTTAAATTTGATTTTTGTATAGATGTGAAAACATTTTAGACTATATTTCCCTGATGTTCATTATGTTGATCACCGCTGCAGTAGCCTTAGCTTTATGGGTTATATCCTTCCAGCTTCCAAAGCTTCAGAGCACCTTCCATGCACCCAAACTGTCTGGCAGCTTGAAATGAGCTGACTAAAAGACAAGTTTGGGCACCAAGACCTAAGAGTATGGTCCTCTTGAGGCTTTCAAGGATTTATGGTTGGCTTGTGTTGTTCCTTTGCTAGACAAGGGCAGACCCTCATGAATGGAAACTATATCAGGAGTATTCCAAGATTTGATCCATCTGTGGGGAGTTCCTCAAGTATACCTCTTTGCCTCCTCTCTGAACAATCAGCTGGCAAGATTCTGGTCCAGGACTCCATGGAAGAAGGCCTGAAAAACAGATGCCTTCTGTCTTCCTTGGACAGGAATGTTCCTGTATTCTTTTCCACCCTTTCCACTAATATCCAGGGTACTTCTGAAGATTCAGAAGGAATTCCCCAAGATCCTTGTGGTGATTCCTGTCTGCGCCATGCAGCCGAGGTTCTCCCTTCTTTTGGAAATGGCCAGGGGCAATTACCACAAGCTTCCTCACAGACTGGATCTACTCATACAAGAGCAGGGATGTTTGATACACCCAACACCAATCAATTGCAGTTCACTGCCTGGATGATAGGGTCTTAATTCCTTTTAGATACCTCTTTACTGAGGATTTGCAGCAGGTACTAATGGAGACAAGAAAACCTATTACTAGAAAATCGTATATTAGCAAATGGAAAAGGTTTTCTAGTGAGTGCCAACACACATTCAGGGCTAGTTGTTCTCTAGTTTTATAATTTTAGTGTGAATTACAATCCTATGGCCGTTCTTTCTTCTCTGTCAAGGTTCATTTATTGGCCATTTCAGCATGTCTGCCCATGGATCTCCCTCTTTCAATGCATTCTCATGTCATAATGCTTTTGAAAAGGGTTTTGCATATGAGGCTTCCATGTAAACCAGTGGCCCCTTCTTGGGATCTTAATTTTATGTTAGAGACTTGCTCCAGTTGAACTAGCTAACCTGAATGACTTGAGTGTTTTAACATGGAAAAAAGAAGACCTGATGTTGTCATTCTGTCCTCAACTTATAGGTTAGGATCCAGTCCCTTGGATCTGACTCAGCCGTTGCAAAAGCTTGTGGCAACCAGAAAACTCTCGACCTACTCCCTTACCTGCTATGCATCAATTCCAAGTACCTCATATCTCGTTTGCCACTTTCAGCAAAAGACTTGGTGTTTCTGTGCTCTCGAGTGACTCTTCAGATAAGTTGAATATTTTTTCTTCTTAAGGCTTTTTCTGATTATAATTACATTTTCCTTCCTTTCCAACTATTCCCTTATTTATCGTACAACATTAGCTGTTAGTTTTTCCTTACCCTTTTGTACTCGCATAGTTCTTGAATACCATTGTTAGTACACCCCCTTTCTCTACACTCTAGGGTGTAATTTCTATTTTAATACCTTTGTTGGTACTCGTTTCCTTTCCCTTTATTATATATAATAAAAAAAAATCTTCTGTTATATAATTCCTTCATTTCTGACTCCCTTTCTTCAGGATTAGTCATTGAACTTGTTTAACATGGCCAACAAAGACAAAGTCCCGGATGGGTTTAAAAAATGCACTAAGTGCGGTCACAAGTTTCCTTTCTGTCATATGCATACCTTATGTACCTATTGCTTAGGACCATTCCACCTCCAGGAGGACTGCTGCATTTGCCACTCTTTCAACCCAAGAGCTCTGGCTGAGTGAAAGAATAAACTTATTCTATAAAGATTACTCCCTTCTTCTTTTTCTGCAGTGTTATCTGGTGCTTCCCGTGAAAAATCAAAAAAGACTGTATCTCCTTCTCCAAGTACTTCTTCAGCCTCAACAAAAATTTTGGAGAAGGCTTAGAAATGCCCTCTTTCAGATTCGACTGACTCCTAGGATCCTAAAATGAAAACTTCTAAATTGTCATATCCGACTTCATACTCGGATCCCAAGCAAAAGAAGAAAGGACCATTGGGTCCAGTCTCATCTTTGGATTTGAAGCTTAAGAGACCTAAGGACGTGTTGGATCAGACTTCTTCGGATCCGATGCAAAAACCTTTGGATCGAATTCTGAGTCAAAACCCCTTCCAAGAACTAGATATTCTCCCGCAGTGGACCCTATTCCATCCAGGATCCCTTCTCCTTTTTTGAAGAGGTCTAGGTCTCCTTCCATAGTGCCCATTTGCTCTTCGAGGAGCCTTACAGAAGAAGATATGGAGAGCTTAGTGAGAAGGATTCTCTCGGCGCAGAGCATGTTATGCGTGCCATCGGCTTCTACTCCTCTGGGTCAGGAGATCCGATCTTCCACTATATCCACTTTGCAACTTCCACCTCTGACTCCCTGCTCAATCTCGGAGTCTTCAGATCTGAGTCATCAGGGTCCATCTGCATTGGATCCGAGAACTTCTTTATCCTCAGATCTGAAGCTTGCTCTGAGCTATTCGGTTCCATCGGATCTGGAGAGCTGTCAAAGAAGGGCCACCCTGTCTGGTTTGGGGTGTTGCAGTTGACTCTAAAGTTTTTGGAACGATCTCTACACCTCGGGGCCTCGGCATGGATTAGCTCAGCTCCGACTTCAGCCTTAGGGGGATTCTCCTCAGATCAGGGAGGGACTATGGTCCAAAGGCTTACCCTTTCAGATCTGGGGTCTTATTCCTCTCGGGGGGGGGGTCTGCCTTTGAGGTCACAGAGAGAGCTTTGTCTGCTTCCACGACAAAGACAGTTCCCTTCCCATCAGTTCCTCAGTCTGCAGGCTTGCCATCTCTTCACTTGGAGTCTCATATATCCTCTCCACAGGGACAGCTGCTGCCAAAACCCCAGGCTTCCCAACAGGGTGTTCCAGCTTCTTCTAATACCTTGCCAGAGAATCCCATGGAGGAGATCCTTAAGAGGAGAACGTGCAGGAGGAAGCATTTAGACTCCCTAAAGGAGTCCGTCACAGAAAATATAGACCTTGATGAAGGTGAAGTATCCCCAAGGTCATCTCCTGAAGATGTCCAATTCGGAGACATCCTTGAAATTCTGAAGACGAGAGGTGGCTGGAAGTCCAGAAACCCTTCATCCGCAGAGTCTGGACTTCCTGAAGGCTTTCGGTACAGGCCTGTCTGCCTCCTGAATAACCCTGCCCACAGATGAGCTCATAGAGTTGATCTCTTGGTGGGTATGGAAGGCCCTGGTCACCACTGAACCAGTCCCTAGGAGACTAGATAAAATTATGACAGCACCAGAAGACAAGCAGTTCTGGGCAAAAGTAGTGCCTGTTGATGTCATGGTCGTGGCAGTGGCCACCAAAAAGGAACTCGCCAAGGAGAGTTCCACTGTCCATCTAGAAAACAAGGAGTCTCGGGTAATCGATAGGTTTGTGAAGCATGTCTGTGCTTCAGCAACCTTTGCCTTAAGGTCTCTGAACTATCTTGCACATTTCACCAGGTTACAGAGAGACCTGATTAAAAAACTCTCTGACACCTTCTCAGGGTCTGTTTCTGATGAGGTACAGGGTCTGCGACTTCTCATTTGGCTACCCTGCAATCAGTTTCCAGTATTTCCATGAGGCTAATTTTGCATGTAGCTGAAGGGCCTTCAAGGGCAGTGGCTTCTGATGTTTCCATAAGGAGGCACACCTGGATGCGCTTATGTGATTTTGCTCCCTTTGACGGCATGTCTTTGTTTGGCCCCAAAGTTAAAGAGGCATTATCCAGGTGTGGAAAGGATGGAAAGACCCTGTCTGCCATGGGCATACATTTTTCCATGCCTCAATAAACCTTCTCCAGGAATCAACAAGTTACTGGGAAAATGTGATTCAAGAAGTCCCAAGGGCCTTTCGAGGGCACAGGTAGAGGAGGGAGTTCCAATGGTAGACGCCACCTTCATGGCAGAGGTGGCCCACCAAACCAGTGGTCCAGAGATTTGTTCTTTGATAGACCCTTCCAACATTCCTAAAAGGAGGTCCAGTTGTCCCCCTCTGTAGGCAATCGGAGTGGTTATTTATCATAGGTTCATATGTTCATAGGTTCATACTAGGCTATCTGCCCAAGGGCATTTATAAGCCTAGCCAGGGTTTTGTGGCTTTCGCCACCCCTTTAGTTTGGAGGATACTATGCCCATTATTTTACTGTGCCTCTGTCAAGCAGTGACACTGAGATAATCCCTAGGGTATATCTGCGATCTCCCATCCATTGGTCAAGATTTCTCTTGAACAAAGCCAGCGAGGTGCTCTGCCTCACATGCACCGGGATTTTGTTCCACAGCATAGGGAGTCTTTGGGTGATGAATCTGTCCCTCCAGCACGTCCTATTAATAAGCGTGTCAAGGTTTAAGTCTCCCGCCCTTGTAGTTCTGAGGGATCTAGATTTTTTGAGGTGAAGCATGTTCTTCAATTCTGGGTTGGACATGGCCTTGTATGTCAGGCACAGGTCACCTCTGAGCAGACGGTAAGCGACTGAGTAGAGCTGAAGTTCCTTCAGTCGGGCAGCATAGGACATATTTTTGAGACCCTTTATCCTTTTGGTGAGGAACTTTTGGGGCCTTTCCAGTTGCTGCAGGTGTCATGTCAGATACATTCCGAATGGGGCATTGTACTCAATCATTGGCCTGATGAATGATGAGTGCAGGGGGACGATGACTTCCCTTGATCTAGATGTGAATCCCTTCATGATCAGGTGGGCAATGTAGAAGGTCTTCCTAACTACTTTGGCAACGTGAGTATCAAATGAAAGGTTACTGTCAACCTGGGTACCCAGATCCCTGATAACCTCTTCTGTGCTTAGTGGGTTGCCGTCTATATGGTAGCTAGGGGTAACCTTGTTTTTCCCGAAGGGTATGACTATGCATTTTTTGGCGTTTAACTTTAGGCCATGGTTCTGGCACCAGTTTTCCATTTCTATAAGACCCTTCTGAAGGATATCTGTGTCAGATGTGTTCTCAACTATGGCGCCCAGTTTGCAGTCATCTGCAAATTTTGTCAGCCATAATCCTCCTGTGTTTGCCTGCCAAACAGGAGAGGGCCCAGAACTGAGCCCTGTGGGACACCACTTGTGACAGGCTTTGAGTCTGACATGGCGCCAGCAACTCTGACCCTGTGGGTTCTGTCACTTAGCCAATTTGCAACCCATCTTGTGACGTATGGGTTTACATTTAAGCTGATGAGTTTTTCAATGATACCTGAGTGGGATATTGTGTCGAAAGCCTTTGCCAGGTCGAGGTAGGCTGTGTGGACTGCCTTTCCCTCATCAATGGCCTTGGTGACTGTTTCGAAAAAGTCCACCAGGTTTAAAAGGCATGATCTGCCCTTGACAAAGCCAAACTGGGTCGGATCCAAAGTCTGCAAGTCTCCTATGTCTTTATTTATGAGTTCCATTATGATCCTCTCCATAGCTTTGCAGATCAAGCTTGTCAAGCTGATGGGACGGTAATTTCCCGGGTCGGTGGAGGCACCTCCCTGCACCAGAAACCCTGGCTAGAGATAACAATAGATACTTGGGTGCAGAGGATCATTAACAGAGGTTATATAATACCCTTTTCCTTTCCACCTAAAATCTTGAGAAAAATCCCTGCTGTTCCACCCAGTCAGAAGGAAGAAGCCACAATTCAAATACAAAAGCTGCTTGAAAAAAGAGTCATCTAAGAGGCCTGCCAGATCAGATGGGATCTGAAACTTACTCAAGGTTCTTTTTAGTGTCAAAGAAAACAGGGGACTGGAGACCAGTCTTGGATCTCACCAACTTAAACAAATCAGTTTAATGCACCAAGTTTTGGATGGTCACGATTCAGTCTATTGCCCCATTTCTGGGAAAGGATGACTGGATGTACCCATTAGACCTTCAGGATGTGTACTATCACATAAAGATGAGCAAATGATCTGGAAGTTACTTACACTTCCAGGTGGGAGCTAGTCATTACAAGTTTAGAGTTCTGCCCTTTGGTCTCACCACAGCCCTCAGGGCGTTCACCAAATGTATGGCAGTAGTAGTAACTCACTTAAGACTGCAAGGATTCTGGGTGTTTCCATATCTAGATGACTGTCTCATTACCACTCCGACTAGGCATCAAGTAATAGAGGCAAGAGATCAGGTTCTCCAGATATGCTATCATCTGGGGATAAGCATAAACTACGAAAAGTCTCATTTGGAATGTACTCATAATTTGGAATTTATAGGAGTACTGTTCAACACAAAGTCAATGATAGCTTCAATGCCTCCTCTAAGAGTACAGACTTTAAGAACACAGGTCAGGAAAATAACCTGCAAGTACCAAGGTTTCAGTCCACTTGACCATTCAGGCTCTAGGATCAGTGGCAGTGGCAGTAACTCTAGTACCTTCAGCCAGATTTTACATGAGGGTTCCACAGTGGATGCTAGCCATGCAGTGGTCAATACTTTATCAACCCATGTCACCACTGAGACGTATTACTCAGATTTGCAAGAGAGACCTCAGGTGTTGGATTCAATCAGAACAGGTTCTACAAGGCCATCCATTCATTCTGCTCAGACCAAGGCCACGGTAATCACGGACGCTTCCCAGTTAGGGTTGGGGGGCATTGCCTGGAAAAAGCAGTCCAAGGCACTTGGTCCCCTTGAAGTGGCCAATTTGCATATCAGTGTATTAGAGATGAGAGTAGTGCTAAGAAGCTCTCCTCTCGGAGACGATTGCAGTTCAGATGGACAACATGTCAGTAGTTTTGTACATCAACAAACAAGGAGAGGCCAGATCATACCCCTTGTGTCGAGAACCACTCAAGTGTGGCACTGGGCGATCTCATCCAACCTCTTTCTCATCGCAACGCACATTCCGGGGAAGTCCATTGTAATAGCAGACAAGCCGAGCAGATGCATTCTTCTACCTCACGAATGGTCTCTCAACAAGAATGTGACAGATATGATTTTTTGTTAGTGGGGCCAGCCTTGCTGTGATATTTTCTGTTCCCCCCAAACAACAAATGCAACAGCTACTTTGCCCTGATCCCCCCACATGGGAGTCACCAAGGGATGCTATACTTCACAACTGCCCCCCCCGGCCTGCTTCATGCCTATCCACCAATCCTGCTAATTTCCAAATTCCTACAGAAAGCTGTCATGTTGAAGAGCAAAGTTATCCTCATTGCACCTTTTTGGTCTCAGCAGATTTGGTTCTCCTTACATTGGCCTCACTTACTCCACAAACCGTGGATTCTGGATCCGACTCCAGGCTTCCTCTCTCATCTGACAGGCATGATCCATCCAGACCTACCAAATCTCAGGCTGACCGCCTGGCTTCTCCAATTCCATTAATAGCCAAACAGCCTATGCACTCTTCCCCTGTCCGTCAGATACTTTTATCTACCCATAAAGCATCTGCTCGTAAACTCTACTCCAGTAAATGGAGACGATTTGCTTACTGGGCTCGTCAGAATAATGTTGATCCCTTTTTATCTCCTTTGCATAATATCTTCAAATTTTTAGCCTTAATTTTTAAAGGAGGAGCTGTCTCCTTCACAGTTAAAATCCAGCTGGCAGCAATATCAAATTTTCACATGGGATTTGAAGGTGCTTCCTTTGCCTCCCATAGACTCTGTAAACCCTTTTTCCAAGGAACTCTTCTTCTGAGGCCTCCTTTTAGGGACCCTACTCCCCCATGGGACCTCAATCTGGTAGTGCAGCAACTTACTCAACCCCCCCCCCTTTGAACCTGCAGCTAAATGTGACCTTAAGTATCTTTCTTGGAAAACAATTTTTCTAGTAACCATTTTTTTCTGCCAGAATTTCAGAGATTCAGGTCTTGTCTTTGAAACCACCTTACTTGGTCTTTCACAAAGACAGGGTCACTTTACGAACTAACACTTCCTGTCTCCCTTAAGTGGCTTCAGAGACTACTATTAATCGGTCTGTTAATTTGACAGTATTCTTCCCCAAATTTACTCACAGAGGTAAATACATGTTACATTTATTGGATGTCCACAGGCAATTACATTTCTACCTGCACAGAATGGAAAATATCAGGAAGCCTGAGAAATTATTTGGTTCTTTTTCGGAAATAAAGCTAGGAAAACCTGTTGCTAAAATAACATTTGTCAGGTGGCTGACTGATTGCATTTCATATACATATATATATATATATATATATATATATATATATATATGTATATATATATATATATATATATATGTATATGGGTCTACTTTAGTTGACCGAGACGCCACTTCGCCGACACGCAGAAGACCGAGACCAAATGACCGAAAACACACAATACCGACAACTCACAAAACCGAACACCATAACACCGACACACAAAATGTAAACTACACATTACACACAACTACATATCCACTAACCTTAATCTAAACCCTAACCCTAAGGTCCGACACTACCGCTCACTTACCCTACCCGCACCCTAACCCTAACTCACTTAATCCACCCCTAAACCTAAAGTCCGTCACTATCACACACTGACCCTACCTGCACCCTAACCCTAACTCACTTAACCCACCCTAAAACATAAAGCCCGTCACTATTGCACACTCACCCTACCCGCACTCTAACCCTAACTCACTTAACCCGCCCCTAAACTACACTCCGTCACTATCACACACTTACCTTACCCGAACCCTAAGTCTAAATCCCTCAATATCGCACACTTACCTGTCCGCTCCCTAACCCTAAATCCCTCACTATCGCACACTTACCGAGTCGCACTCACACGTTCCCCATGTCAGTCTTTCGGCAGTCAGGATTTCACCTTGTCGATCACCTTTGTTTTCGGTCGTTTGGTCTCGGTCTTCTGCGTGTCGGCGAACTGGCGTCTCGGTCAACTCAAGTAGACCCATATATATATATATATATATATATATATATATATATATATATAAAACAAATTGGGCATTACCTTATCAAAACCATTACGGGCTCGTTCAATTAGAGTCATGGCTACTTCGTCAATCTTCCAGTCTAAAGCTTCCATGGATGACATTTGTGCAAAAACAACTTGGGCTACTCCCCATATTCCCTATTCCCCATTCCCCATACCTTTGTTACTCATTACAAATTGGATGTGGTTTCCAGAGGTAGGGCATCATTTGGTTAAATGGTGTTCAGTAATATCCTTCCTAGAGTTCCTCCTGGGATTTAGGTAGTTGGGTACTGTGTCTCATAAGCTGAGGACAGAATGAACATTGACAACATCAGATAAAGAAGTTATGTACTCACCATAGTATTCCATCTGTGTTGTCCATTTTCATTCTTCTTCATCTCCTCTCCCACCAATCCCCTGCCCTAAAAACTATTGGAATAGTGTTTTTAAGTATGTCACTTCCTTGGTACATAGCTCCAGATATAGTCTCCTCTCTCTCTCTCTGCTGTTATTAGCAAACAAGATCTGATGTACTTGGGGTTGGTGCATTGTGATAAGGGAGTAGCTTGAGAGTTTTCTGGTTGCTACAACCTTTTTCAACGTCCGAGTCGGATAGGAGAGATCAGATCTGAACCCATATGTTGCGGAAGAATGAAAATTGACAACACAGATGGAATGTTATGGTGAGTACATCACTACTTTTTATGTTCTTACAATAACGTTCCATCTGTTTTGTCCATTTTCATTCTTCATCAACGTATGGGTTTGGATTCGATACTCAGATCTGACTCTGTCATTGTTCTAGCTCATGGCCACCAACAAAATCTCAAGCTCCTTCCCTACCCATAATGCACCACCCCTAACATTCCTCAGATCTTGTTAGCAGCTTGACATGAAGACCGTAATGAATTGTCATAATTAGGGTTCGACACATGGGACGTGGTGCCCCAAGAATTTCATTCCTTCAGAATTCACTTGTGATAAATGGAGGAGGATGGAGTACATGGAGTTGAGGAAGAATGAAAACAGACAACACAGATGGAATGTTATGGTTAGTGCATAACTTCTTTATCTGATGTCAGTTTTCATTCTTCCTCAGCATATGGGACTGAGTTCCCAGCTATCTAAATTCCTGGGCAGATTTTAATGAAAGATATTCCTGAGAATAGTTGAGGCAAAGGTCTTTCTTTTTCTCAAGACTGGCTCCAATTTGTAATGAATGATAAAGGTATTAGGATTTGACCAAATAGTTGTCCCATAACTAGACTCCATGTATAGTCTATACTGGAATATAGCAGAAGTGGTCATAGGTGTAGTTGAAAGAGCCTGTATTGGTTTGTTAGCGGGAAATTCAATTTAGTGGAGACAAAAATATAATCTGTCAACCACTTGGTTATCATTATTTTTGTGACCAATTTGCCCATTTTGTGTTGTGTCAAGGAAGCCAAGAATTGATCTGTCTTCCTAAGTTGTTATTTCTGTGCAGGTAGAAACACCATTACTTATAAACATCTAGTAAGCGCAGCATGTGCTCTCCTTTATTTGGGAAGTCTGGGAAAAAAATAATGGCAGGTTAATTCGGCTGGTTAATGCAAGATTCTGACACTGTCCTCAGTAGGGATGAAGCATCGGTATGTGAAGTATCCCTATCCACATGGAAAAATAAGATCTGGACTTAGAATATTATACTTGAAGTTCTGATATTATCCAACTGAAGTAAATGCAACTAAAAGTGTTCCAGGTAAAGAATTTTAAATTACATTTGGTTGTAGTTTGAAAAGAAGACTATGTCAAATTTCGCCATACCAACTGTATATCCCATGGTGGTATGGGATCTTTAAAAGGAGGTCTAAGTAGAAGAAAACCATTAAAAATGTTTTGCAACTTTTAGAGGACTGCTTACATATTCTTTTGAAGCTTTTTGCCAGTTCCGTATATTTATCTTGTTTTGGTCTCAAATTTTAGAGGAAGCCAGAGAAGAATTCTGAAAATCTACGTAGAAATTTGAGAAAGTTTGTGAGTAGAAGTTAGACATTTGATGAACCAGCACTCTCTTAAAATAAACCAGCTAGAAATTCAAGGACATAATGTATTGGAGCTCTGAAAGGTTCTACCTGATACTGCTCTACTCAACAAAGAAAAAAATCTTCTCTATAAATTTCTATAGAGATTCCTTGTATAGAGTTGTTATGTGAAGGTAACAGAATGGAATGGATGGGCGAAAAAGAAAGCATAGGTTGCCTGGCTATCAATATAATAAGAAAAAACAAGTAGTCAGTTTCAGGCTAGAGATGTGCAAATGTATCATGCCTGTCAGGTGAGACAGAAGTTCTGTAGACAGATCTAGAAAAGAAGGTGAGTACAGAAAAAAGAGCTCAAAGGAAAGGAAACCATCTTAACTGAGGTCAGTAAGATACAGTGAAGACAGCTTGTTCTTCAACGTGGCTGCTTTCTGAAGTAGTCTTTATTAAGATGCATTGTAAGTGCCCATCACTTTGTATGTCCTTCCACCTTGGTGTATGTTTAGTTTCCATAAACTGTTTCTTCAATTTAAATAATCCAATTTAATTTGGCTCATGTCTGTACTGCTGGGCACAGAAAGAAAAAATGGCCTTATGATAAGTGAAAGAACAAACTAACAAATTAATAATTAAATAAATAAACCATGTCCATCACTTTGTTGCTGAGACACAAGCCGTGAGGAAGTAAGATGGACCTGGTCAAGTTAACAGCTATCACTGGGCTACAATTACAAAGCTGTTGGAAGAAAATCGCCCATTGTCACACCTTCAGTATATGTAAGTTTAAGCTTCTTCAAGGGACCATATGTCCTGGACTGTATTCTGCAGCAGTTGTCCACTCCATCCTATCTGGGAAGCATCCATGGTCACTGTGGTCTTGGGTGGACCAAGAAGAAATCATGGGCTAGCACAGTTGTTTTGACTGCATCCGCCAGAAAGATAACCTTTGCCTAACTGAGTTATTGTTATCTTTATTGACATAGGTTGAGAGAAAGTTTATCATTCCATTCATAGCATCTCTTCTTGGTAAGGAAGTAGGACATTTGCTTATGACATTGACCACAGAACTTGCAGAATCAATCCTGCTGATATTCTAGAACTAGCAAATATTTTCTGAGCTATTATTTGTACTCTGTAAAGGGGTAGAGATGCTAAGATATGTACCATGTTGAAAATATGTTCCTATAAACTCTAATGTGTAGGTTGGTTAGAATTGTGACTTGTTATTGATGAATATCCCAAATTGTGGACAAGCCTACTGCACTTAATCTAAGAGCTTGGTCAGAGTGATAAATAGCCTATCGGCCCAAAATGGAAACGTGAATAACTTGCAAAGTTATAAGTGAGATGCCAGTATTGCGATACGCTTGGAGAACACCCTGAGGGCTGTGGTTAGGCCAAAAGGCTCAACTCTGAACTGGCAATGACTGGCTCCCAGACTAAATTGTAACCACTTCTTGGATCGTCTATTCATTGTATGTGATCATACTAATCCTGAAGGACAATTGATCTCATCCAGATGTCCTGCTGAGAAGGGGGAAATTGGACTGAACCAAGACTAATTAGGACTTAGTGTGCCAAACAGAATTGTTCAACACACCGAGACTTAAAATCTATCACTAGTATCCTATTTTATTTAGGCACTAGAAGAATCTTGGGTCAGTTATGGATTCTATTGGTCTAGAGGAAACATTCGGATGACTCTAGGCTGCTTCTTGAGTAACTGGATGGAAGGGAAAAAGGGAATGATATCATCTCAGCAAAAGATTCTCTGTAAGGAAGCATCCTTCATTATGATTAGCCATGCTTCCTGTTGCAGATATGAGAAATTCCTGACCGTCTGCAGAGGAGGGCACTGAGATCACCTTTCAGGAGAGCTGGCAGGGTCTAACAGAAGAAGTATCTCTAGACTCTCAGAATTGTAGGAGTCCTCTGCCACTGCCTGTAAGGGACCCTGAGACTTCCTGTAATACATACCTAGGCCTCCCAATTGATTAATGAGAAAAAACATTGAAGGGATGGAAAAAGGGGCACGCATGGCAATAAGGTCTTTACGTCCTTACATGTGGGGTGAAACCATAGAGAACTGTCAAAGGTAGCACTGACAAAAGATGACTTAAAAGACGGCACAAAATCATCGAGGCTCATCCAGGTATGTCTCTTGATGGAAATGACTGAACCCACAGCCCTAGAGATACCTTCTACAGTATGCAGGATAAACCTCATGAATGGATAGGATATCATCCGTAGGGCAGCCGGAGAGAGACTACTGAGGATGAGCATCAGGTATTTTTGTTCTAGAAAGTGAATTAGATAGTATTTTAATCAAATCTGTTTGTAGCCTCTTATAAATGTACTTTAGGATTGAACAGCTGTATAGGTGGTACAAGTGGTTAGGATCCAAAAATAGGTCCTGGGTACCAAGAGAAAAGTGACGTAACCGGGGCGAAACTCACATCCTGTTGCTCAGAACTGGAGCTTTCAAAGAAGGAAGGTAAAAGGTTGAGACTGAACCAAAAAACTCTTAGATCTGGTGTTCCAGACCCACTCTGATCTGAGGGTATCTAAAAAGAAATGGTCAGGTATATCTAAAGAGTGCATGAGAGTACCTTTCTTTTATCCAATTCTGAACCTGTCAGGGGGTACCACTGGCCGGGTAGGAAAAGGGGGCAAATTAAACTTAGCAGATGCATTCACAAATCCATGAGGGGGCAGAATTGTTAAGATCTCCATCTGGATTTGAGCCGCGGAAAATTTCACATCATCTTATCCATATCCTGAAGAAAAAAAAATTAAATGGGAAGGAAAAATTGGAAGGAAAGGAACTAATCACCACATGAACCAAGCCTGTCAGATCCTAGTAGGATTTAGGATCCAAAGGCGATTCTAAAGGTTTTTGCATCCCAAGAGTTTGGATGTGAAATCTTTGAAACTCTGTGGAATAAAATTTGTCTGTCATATCCAAAGGCGTAGGATCCATTGAAGAAGTAACAGCAAACCTATTAGATCCGAAGAGGACTTGGGGTCCAAAGCAGCACTAGGACTTTGGATTCAAAGTCTTTCTAGTTTTTCTCTGGAGTTAAAATTTGTCTGTTGGAGCCAAAGGCTTAGGATGCGAAGGAGGTTCTAAAGGCTTTGGATCAGAAGAGCTTGTATCTGAAATGTTTCATATTCTCTGAAATAAGACTTGTGTCTGTTGGATCCAATGTAGAAGTAACAACCAAAACCTGTTGGATCCAAGGAAAGATTAGGATACAAAGAGGACCCCAGGGGCTTTGGATTTGAAAAACTTCCTAGTTTCTTTGGAGTCAAACTGCTGTCTGTCAGATCCGAAAGCATAGAATCCATAGAGCTTGGATCCAAATGCATTCCATGTCTCCATAATAAGACTTATGTCTTTTGGATTCAAAGGTGTAGGATCTAATGCAGAAGTCACAGCAGACCTGTTGGATCCGAAAAGATCTTAAGGTCCAAAAAGAGCCTTAGGGAACTTTGGATTTGTAATTATTGTCTGAAGATAAGAATCATGTCTAACGTAGGATCCAGTGATAGTAGTCAAACCTGTCAGATCTGAGAAGGATTAAAAATTTGGAGGAGATCTTAGAGATATCAGATCCGAGATGGCTTGGTCTGAACTCTTTCAGACTTTCTCTTCTTCCTTTTTTTTTTTTTTTTTTTTGGTTTATAATGAAGATGAAGCCAAAGAATTTGAAAACCTGTACCTATTGAAGGATCTTTGAATATGAAATTCCAGCAATGTTCTGAGAAAAAGGTAATTATCAGCAAGCCTTTCAATATTAATTTATTTCTTCTTTTGTTCAAGTTCTGAAGAACTGTGTGGTCAGATCTGACATAGCTTCGGACCCAGTTTTTGTTCTTTATTTTCGGTTCTAAAGAAGCAGGGAGTAAAGAAGCTGAGAAAACAGACCTTTTGACAGGTCTTTACATCTTGCATGGGGGGGTGAAGCCCCAGCAATAGCTTCAGAAAAAAGATGCCAGTAAAGCCTTTAACATCAGTTTATTCTTTCCTGTCCACAGAAACTCGCGATAAAAACTGCAGTCCTAAACAATATAAACCAAGGTTTTAAAATAAACTATCACAATAATGGAGAAAAATGGCTGGTAAAAGACAAAAAGGCTTTGGGATTTTACTCCATTTCAGATTTTCTGCATTAATAGTTATGGTGGTGCTGCGGTAGCGTTGTCGCCTCACAGTAAGATGCTTCCCAGTTTGATTCTCAGCTAGAGCGTCTTCTGCGTGGAGACATGTGTGAATGGGCGTACCTTCGTTGAAGGTTGTGCATCAGGGCTGGTAATTCGGCACGTAAAAATCAACTACCAATCATTAGCGGACCGGAGTTCCGCTGTGGCGACCCCTAACCGGGAAAAGCCGAAAGACACAACAATAGTTATAAAACAGTTCAAAAGGTAAAGGGAAGGAGATATTTCCTAGAAGTAAAGGAGAAAAGTCGATAAACTCGACTTCAGATTAAAATTGAAGAAGTAGTAATTCATTAAAGTTAGAAAGAAAAAGTAAGAAGAAATAACTTATCTTTCACAGAAAACTTGAGAGCTGAAGGCAACCATGTCTGAACTCTAAAGAGGTAAATGATATCTGGAGGGATGTTGGGGTAGTGCATAATGGGTAGGGAAGGAGATTGAGAGTTTGTTGGTGGTCACGAGCAAGAATAACGGCTGAGTCAGATCTGAGTATCAGATCCGAACCCATATGTTGAGGAAGAATGAAAATTGACAACATGAAATCAGTTTTACTGACTGCTGTTACCTCTGCAAAAAGAGTGTGCGAGTTGCAAGCTCTTATGGTTAGTTACCCTACCTCATTTTCTGCATGGGCATGATTTCTTTGAGAAATAATCCTTCTTTTATGCCTAAAGTGGTATTCAAGTTTACTTTAAGCCACACTATCCATCTGTCTGTTTTCTTTCCTGAACCCAAAAATGGGGAAGAAAGGATACTCCATACCTTGGATGTCCACAGACAACTCAGGTACTACCTTGAGAAAACTAAATCTTTCAGATATTTGGATTAATTGTTCATTTACCATGACGGTAAGATGAAGGGACAGACTGTGTCAAAACAGACTATTTGCAAATGGTTGTCTAAGGCTGTTACTTTTTGTTATATTCACCACAACAAATCTGTTCCAGGCAGTGTCAAGGTCCATTCTGCCAGGGCCTTGGCTCTGTCTATGGCTTTTTGGAAAGGGTTGAATTCTAGAAGTATTCCAAAAGCAACAACTTGGTCTTCTGTACATACTTTTACAAAGTACTATACACTTGATTCCTTCTGTAGGTTTATATCAAGCTTTGCAAGGACCATTCTCCATGGGTTCCTGGACTCTTCTCCTTCCACCTCCCAAATGTAGTAAGCTATGGTAATTTATCTATATATAAAATTACTGCAAAGTGATCAATATGATGAACATAGTACACTTGGTAATTAAACTCACCATAACAGCAGATGTTCGAGTGATCACTGGTGCAGTAGCCACTCCCTTCCTTTACCCCCTCCTTGTTTTTTTGTATGTTGTTCATGCCGGGTTGTGGTAATTTATTTTTTGTTCTTCCTAACATTGTCTTTTCTGGGCTCAGCCTCCCTCTCTACCTGTTGGCAGAAAAGCTGTGAAGCACTTTGCACCCAAACTTGTCTTTTAGGCGGCTCAGCTAAAACTGTCTGATACTGGGTGCGTGAAGGTGCCTGAAACTTTACAGGCTGGCTGGCTGTTCTATCCTTGGCAGGATATAACCCATGTAGCTAAGGCTACTGCAGCAGTGAACTTTCAAACATTTACTATTATGGTAAGTTTACTTACATAATTGTACTTTATACCTACATGAACTTTGCTCTTTTTCTTCTTTTATTCAGAGTTTCGATTGGAGTTTGGATGGTAAGCCTTTGAGCAGCTCAGAGTCAGTCCTTGTCCAACTGCAGCACAAACAGAAGAATGATAAAATCAGGTATTAATTCACTAGTGTAGTGAAAAAGAAGCTAAGATTTTCAGTATTTTTTCCAGAAAAATACAAATAAATGGTATATTTTCATTTTATTGTGTGGTACAGTTTTGCAGTTCCACTGCCATTTGATTATTTTATGGACTTTTCATTTTTTTTTTTTTGTAAGAGACAGATGAGTGCTTTATTACACCTATCAAAATGCTACAGACGTAGCAGGGATTAACATAAGGAAAGAATCACAGTGCCTGATCAAGTACAGTTGGAAAATGTGTTAGCAGTTGCATCCATTATAGCAGAAACTAGTCTAGATGAGCATTTTGTCAATTTTATTGCTGTTTTGAGTGTTCTAGAATACAAGCAGCCATATTCAAAAACTTTTCTGCATTGAGGTGAGTGAATTTGTTTGTTGAGTAGCTACACAAAGTATGTGTATGATTCAGAGGCACACAGTTGCTAGCGGGGAATGCTGAGCAGCAGGGTCAGGTGTGGTGTATGCTGTCATACTCATATAATGACATGGTAATAAGCAACTTTATTAAAATGAGAGGTTTGGTGTAATCAAATGACACGAAATAAGATGGCACAGCTGTGCATACTGTATAATTGAACTCTGATGAATGTTTGAGCAAATGCTAAATAATGTTAGATATACTACCTTGGCATTAGTAAATGTGTATCTGCAAGAAGTTCTTATTGCTACTGTGGCGCACAACATTGTGTGTCGTTGCCCCCCAGAGGCACACTGTCATCTAACCAAGCTTAATGTTTCATGGACTGCATGGCACTGACATTATGGACTGGTACCTTATGGATACATCATGCAAGATATTGCAGGCATGTCTGCCTCATCTGCAGCCCCATGGGACTCTTGGATTACCTACCCAGTGGATATGTGTGGCTTTAGTTATCTTAGCTACAGGGACCTTTCTGTACCCTACTGTACACATATTGGGGATATCTCAGACATCTACTTTGAGAATACTCCATCAGTTTCTCAGTGGCATTCATCAGCATAAGGGAGAGCATATGTGGTTCCCACATATTACAAAGGAGAGAGGGAACAATAGGTAGGAATTCTGTGATACAGTCCATTTCTCTGAGGTACCGGGGGCTATAGACTGTACCTACACTGAAGTAAAGATCTCACCTGGTGAACTGGGAAAGAGGTACATGTTGCATGCAAAACCAACAGGAGGCTGACCTTATCCATGCATAGGATGACCACAGTATGCATCGGATGTAGCCAAGTAACAATGTACAAAGGGCAGGACACAGTTGTCATCATTTGTACAGGTGGAGTAGAGAGCAGATGTGTGAGTGTCTTTTATAAGGAAATGTGTGAGTATTGAAGACTGTTAAAATAAACAGTGCTGTTGTGTATCTGGGCTGTCGTGTTTGTGTGTGTGTGTGTGTGTGTGTGTGTGTGTGTGTGTGTGTGTGTGTATGTGTGTGTAGGGGAGTGCTTAACATAAAAGGCTTTATGAGGAGCCATTGTCAGTGGAAATGTGCATGTGTGCACACATGTGTGTGATGTACTGTGGTTTGTGCTGGTGTGAGTTTGTGTCTGCTGAGAGACAACCTCAGCAATAGTTGCATCACTGTAGCTTGATGTACTAGATAGGTCCAGGGCATGCATGGTAGAGGTATGAGAATCCTCTGCATGCAGACACCCATGACAGTTGGCTGTACCAGGAGTTGCACTGGTGTACCATGTCCCTGGCTAGATGTTGGCATGCTATATGTCTGCAAATGACATCTGTTATGAGGTGTGTCACTGCCATGACTGCCACAACCACTGAGTCATCATCACCTGGGTGTAGACACCACCCAGCAGATGTAGCTATGGAAGTTCTAGACCTGCAGGGGTGTGCTTTAAGTCATCCATGCCTACAGTGGCTATCATCTGTGAAGGTAGAAGTGGAACAGCTTTGTAGATAAAGCCTCACGTCTGGCAGGTGAGCTTGAGAGGATATAGTACATTTCAGTATGTGATTGAGTCAGTCAAAGCTATCACTCGTGAGACATGCACTCTCATAGGGCAGCACAGTGGCACAGCAGGTGCTGTTGTCACCTTAGAGCAAAAGGTTCTGTGGTTCAATTTTTGCACAGGTTGCCTTCTGTGCAGAATCTGCATGTCCTCACCATGTTTACATAGGGTTTCTCTGGGTGCTCCTATTTCATCATACATTCCAAAGATATGCAGTAGGTGGTTTGGACACTCTAAATTGGCTATACATGTGAGTGTGCATGCATGCATGTGTTATGGAAGAGCAACCATGTCAGGGCTAGCCACCTGGTGGTTTGAACATTGTCTCTAGATGATGGTCACTGCTGATGTGACACCCAACCACATATAAAAATGGGAAAAGGGGATAGTGGATGGATGGATTGATGGATAGATGAACTCCTATATGACATCTCGCACACCCAGCATTACCCTTACTAACTCCATCATGGCTGTGGTGATACTAGCCTGCGCTTCTGTAATTGCCCTGCATATGTGCTGGATTGTGTCCACTGACACACTAACCTCAAGAGGAGGGGATCATCATGTTTCCAGCAAGTACCATTACCCACCCACCTGTGTGTACCTGTCTACCCTTGGGTTTAAAGTCAGATTCTGACATGTGCCCACTAGGGGTTACCACAATTCTCTAACAGCTGGTGTCCCCAGTAATCTGTGGTTTATGTGTTGTGGGTGTCTACAGGCATAAAGGCAGTGTCCATGGTCTGTGTAGGAGACGGCAGTGCTTATTTTCTATTTGTCAAACACACACTCTCTACATCTGATTCTGCCAGTTCCTCGCTGTCATTGTCACTAGATGTCGCAGATCCTCTAACATCAACATCAGGTGGGGGCACTTCCAAAGAGTCACCTGTGAATACACAGAATTACAATATCTTGTAAGTATGACACAGTACCAGGTGTACGAATAGTAAACCATACCTCTCAACTGTACAGATTTTTGCAGAATGTCCAGGTTTTTGCCTTATATATTGGTCCATTTTTCACAAATTTGTGGTTTTCTAGGAAATCATTAGCAAGTCATTGAAGATTAAAGTCAGAAAATAAAGACACACTTGTGTTTCAGAATTCATACCCTTCCGAAAATTCATACTAATTTAAAACCTGTTATTCTATCAACTTTCTAAGTTTGTAAGAGTAGTATTTAAAAATTTTCCCTATTTTTGGGCCCTTGTCCTCCATTATTTATGGTTTTGTCCAGATTTCTTGCTCTAAGAGGTTGAGAGGTATGACAGTAACATTTTAAAATATTTTAATTGTATACCTTGTACAGGTGGCTGTGCAGAGGGAATTCCTGATGTTCCTGTATACCACAAATCAGACAGCTTTGATAAGCTAGGCAGTTGCTAAGAATCAAGATGACTTAGAAGGTACTTTTACAAAGAAAAGGTCTACATACCTGCAACATCGTGAGTAGATCCTCTTGTTGGCTACTCAACACCTGCCGCAGTATCCAGCATTGTTTTGTGAGACCATGTAGAGGTGTCACTAACTGTGATAGAGGGCAAAAACTCATCTGTCTCCATGAGAGGTTACCGCACTGATGGCCAGCACCTGTTGATCTACCTTCCCATGCCAGGTGGACAGCTCTTTATTCAGTGGCATGTTTAATGTCAGTGGCTCTGTGGCATACCATTTGATAAGTATGGTCCTGACCATGGATCACATTAATGTCTGCCAGCATATCTTTCCAGACATAATCCTTGTAGATCCAGTTAGCAGCATCCAGCCCAAAGAGCCATCAGCCATGGAGATGGAGGGCCAGGAGTAGCATCTTATTCTCAGCACTGGAGAACTTTAGTCTGTATGTAGTCTTTCCAGCAGAGTGTGTAAATTTTTTCTCTGTTTTTTTAGACATTGCTGTATGGAAAACGCTGATGTTAACATCTTCTTGTGAGATGCCCTGAAAATCTCTTAACTCGCAAATGTTTCTGACAATCATATGTCTCTGTCCACACTGTTTAAGTAATGTCAGATACTTATGTTTACTGAGCAGATGTCCTCCATGGTACAACATCTATAACATTACAGCTCATCAAGGTAACATGACTGTTTTCTCACAGGGTTAAAAACATTTTTGTACATGAGATATATGTGTAACCTGTACCACAGGCATATGTTTTTATTAAAACTGTATAGCACAAGGTCGGCCAGAATGTGTTGAGTTGTGCTCTGAATATGTGCTGATGAGTGTGTCTTCCATTATGCTTAACAATCCTTTAGCCCAACAATTGCCTTGCTTTTGCAGTACCCCTCCCAATACACTTTTCAAAAACCCTTAAAAGTATTGACCAAGATATTTTATTATGTAGATAAATACAACAGCAGATCTGAAGTAGGAAACTTCATTTGATCATCAACCTGTAGGGTATCGGATCCGACCTGGATCCGAGCCGGCAGCTTTCCAAGCTAGAGATCCAAGCTCCTCCCCCTTACCCGTAATGCCCTGCTACCTCCTTCCAATCCCCAGATCTCGTTTGCTGTGGCTTTGCCAAGCACGGGTTTCTCGAGCTCCTAGCTTTAGGCGATCTGTGAGTAAGAAACGTTTCTTAAAATCTTATTAGTTTTTGTGTGTGTGAACAGTTAACTCCTTAGTTTAAACCCCTTTACTGTTCCTCTTAAGCCTAGTACCCCCCCTTTTTCCCCTTAGGTGTTTGTGTGAGGCGCGTGTGTGTTTTCATTTGGGATTATGGCCGAGGCCTCTAAGGCCATTTTTTCTAAGTGCACTGAGTGTGGTCATAAGCTTTCCCCAGCGGATGGCCACACTCAGTACGTGCACTGCCTGGGGGTACCACACTTGTCTTCAGGCTGCCAAATTTGTGCAGCTTTTAACCCCCAGGCCCTGAGGGATAGGAGGAATAAGCTGATTCTGGCGGGTCTTCTACCCTCGGAGTCGGCTTCCTCCTAACTCTCCCTCAGTGGCTACAGCTGCGGCTGTTCAGCCTGTTGATGTTCTTCGTTTTCCATTGCTGCAGTCCTAACAATTGGGTATAGTCAATACCAGAGGGTCAGGGCGCCGTCAGGGTACTAATGCGCATGACCGACGTCATATCCTCAGTCTTTTTTGCCGCATGGTCCGATGCAGAAGCAGTTTTGCGAGTGCAGGTTGGCGTTCTGAAATATTTCCGAACCGGAGTTTCAGACCAAACAGAGTTAACATTTTGGTTTTTCTTGCCTCAGTATTTTACCGGATGTCAGAAAAAGTGAATAACTGTATTTCTTGTGGGAAACAGATACCTCATAGGGATTACCATACCTTGTGTATACCTTGTTTAGGGCCTGAGCACGACGTTGTTGGTTGCCGCTCTTGTGCTAGGTTTAACAAACGCACTATTAAGAGGAGGTTAGACTGTGCCAGGTTAGTGTTTAAATGCCGCCGGATGCTAGAAGCGCAAGGACAAAACAGTGAAGCCTAGGGTTGATGAACCGCAGTCCCGACGCCGGTTCTTTAGAAGGCTCAGTGGAGCCAGAGATTTTGCCAGGAGTTTCCATGGAGTCTCAGGCAGAAACTTTACTGTTACAGGATGTGCCTTCTCAGGAGGTAGGCCAGGCTGAGGGGCTTCTCAGGTAACTGTTCTTCCCTCTCTTCCCAAGGTAGTTAGAGCCTCTCCTTCTGTTGCCAAAACTTCTTTGAGAGGTAGGCCTAGTTCAGCTTCAGTGGGGCTTCTCCTAGCATTTCGGGTTCTGTACCTAAGAAACATATGCTTAAAATGGCAGAAGATTTGATTACTATGATTAGAGGTTCTATGCTGATAAGAGGCCTAGGGTGGAACCGAGTTTGATAGTTTTGAACAGTGTTCAGAGGCTTCAGAGTCTTCTGAAGACTTGCAGGAGTATCCTACTTATTCTGATTCTGATGTGGATGATTCCACTCCTACAGCTTCTCCTCCTGAGGATTTCTCATTTTCAGAGACTCTGCATTCCATGAGGGAGCACTTTAAATGGGAAGGCCAGGATTACTCTGATTCCAGGAAAAGGCTTAGGGAATTCTTGTTTTTACCCCAGCATAGGCCCTTAGCTATTCCTCCTGTGTTGAATGTGGTGGAAGATGTTTTGCAGAGGCTTCCTGAACCCTGACTCTTTGCCTCCTGCTCCTGTTAAGCCTGATAGGTATTATAGGGTGCCCAAGCTCATAAGTATTTGTTTAAGAGTCCTAGGGCGGACCCAGAAACTATTTCTCAAGGGCCTAAAGGTGTTAAAGCTTCTGTGGTTAAAAATCCTGTTCCCACTGATAAAGAGGCAAGGGCTTTGGATAGGTGGGGAAAGAAAGTGTATACTTCTTCCACTCTAGCCATGAGAGCATTGAATTGTCAGTTTCACATGCTAAAATATCAGAATTATCTTCTTTCACAATTGAAATCTAAGGTGGAAGGTATTGAGTGTAAAGAGTTGCTGGATTTGGTTCATGTGTCTGAACAAGTGGGTAAGCATTCTTTGCAATGTGGTTTTGATGCTGTACAGGCCTCCTCGAGGGTGGCTGCTACTAGTTCTGTTCTTCGCAGGCATGCCTGGTTGAAGGATCAGAATTTAGCTGAGCATGTTAAGACAAGGATTTTGGATGCTCCTTTACAGTCTGATGTGTTGTTTGGATCGCCTGTGGAAGCAGTTTTAAAGAAAATGGAGGACAAAGCTAAATCTATGCAAACTGTTAAAGATTTTTTGCAGGTGCAGCCACCAAGTTTAGTAGAAATTGGCCTGCTAAGGGGTGGACATATCCTGCTTATGATTCCCAGTCTAGGGGTAGGTCTAGACGTGGTAGGGCAGGGCTCAAGGTTCTTTAGGCCTAGAACAGGAGTTCACCTGCTCAGACGGGTCAGTCCTTTCGTAAACAGACCCAATGACCTGTCTTTTCAGCTGCCAGTAGATTGAAGACTGTCTCTTTTCAAAGAAAATTGGGATTTAATTACTCAAGACAAGTGGGTGTTGGATATCATTCACCACGGTTACAGATTTTATTTCCACACAATGCCCCCTTTCAAAGGCATGCCAGACGTTCCTCCTACACAAAGAAAAGAGGCTCACAAGCAAGTTTCTCAGTTACTCCAGATAGGGGCCATTCAGCCAGTCCCTGTATCAGAAAGGGGCCTAGGATTTTATTCTCGCCTGTTCCTAGTACCAAAGAAGGGGAACACGTGGAGACCAATTTTGGATTTATCTCTCCTCAACACTTTTCTGGACATTCCCAAGTTCAAGATGTTGACGTTACAACAGCTTTTACCTCTGCTGGCAAAGATCACTGGATGGTAACTTTAGATCTCAAGGAAGCTTACCTTCATGTGCCTATAAGGCTAAGTTGCAGGAAGTATCTAATTCTCATTATCAGTTCTCTACATTGCCCTTTGGCTTATCTACTACGCCCAGAGTATTCACAAAGGTTCTGGCTCCAGTGATAGCTTACTTCAGGCTTCAAGGATTTCAAATCTATCCTTACTTGGACGACTGCCTGATTCTGGCTCAAGAAAAGGAAGACCTTCTACAGCATCTGGAACATGTCATAGCAGTGCTAAGATGCCTAGGGTATTCTGTGAACGAAATAAAGTCCAGTCTAGTACCCTCTCAAGACATGTGCTTTCTGGGTGTGAGACTGAATACAGCAGCCCAGATGGCCTTTTTAACCCCGGACAAACAAAAGAGTCTATCACTTTACTTCCATCAACTATCTCATCAGTCCGTGCTGACTGCAAGGACAGTCCTTCAAGCATTAGGGTTCATGGCATCTTGTATTCTGGTGCTTCCCAATGCAAACTGCATATGAGGAAGCTACAATGGTATCTCAAAATGTATGGACACAGCACTGCCAGGATTTGGACACTGTCATTCAAATAATACCTTGCCTTCAAAAAGAATTTTGTGGTGGGCTCAGGAATGTCACCTAAACAAGGGACTCTCTGTGACCCGCCAGACAGATTTTAACGACAGATGCCTCGGACATTGCTTGGGGAGCTCATCTAAATGGAAAGTGGATACAAGACAAGTGGCCTGCCAGACTACAGCATCTACATATCAACATGAAGGAGATGTTAGCAGTCCAGTTTGCATTAATGGCTTTCAAGGAGTTACTTCTTCCAGGGCAGGTGTTGATTCTAACAGACAACACAACTGTCATGTGGTACATCAACAAGCAAGGGGAACACATTCTTATCCTCTATGCAGGCAAGCAATGATTTTATGGGAGACTAAGCTTGCAACTAACTCTTCAGGCAAGGTTTCTGACAGAACTCCTTAGCAGATGTGTTAAGCAGACAAATCATGGATCCCCACGAGTGGAAACTGGATCTTCATGTATTTCAAAAATTGACAGTGTCATGGGGAACTCCAGACATAGATCTGTTCCACTAAACCACCAGCTGCCACAGTATTGCACAAAGGGGTTTCATCACACAGCTTGGAGAGTGGATGCTCTGTCTTTCAGTTGGAAAAACCTTCATGTGTATGCCTTTCCTCCTCTGCCTCTTCTTCCAAAGGTACTATTAAAGGTCAGACAAGACAGGCCAAGGATGATTTTGATAGCTCCAGATTGGCCTCGGCAACACTGGTACCCACTACTACGGAGTCTGGTAAGGAAGCCTCCATGGCCTTTACCTCTGATTCCTCATCTGTTATCTCAGAAGGATGGTCATCTGCTCAATGTCAAGCTTCACTCTCTTCATCTAACAGCCTGGCATCTTCTGTGTTGACACACAGCAGGTCTCAACTTCCTCAACAAGTTTTAAATGTGATTATGGAAGCTAGAAGACCTAGTACAAGGAAAGTGTACGAGAAAAATGGAAGAGATTTTTATTTTGGAGTACAGCAAAGAATTTGCAGGTTTCTAATTTAAGTGTGGCTCTTCAATACCTTACTGAGTTATTGGACAAAGGTTTGTCCTTCTCTTCCATTAAGATTCATGCTGCAGCAATTTCAGCTCACTATGATTGTGACCCACCATTGTTTTCGCATCCTTTGTTCAAGCAGTTTCTTAGAGGGCAAAGAATATAAGACCCCCAAGCTCCTACTCCTGCTTGGGATCTCAATTTTGTGTTGGAAAAACTTACTCTACAACCTTTTGAGCCTCTGCTGAATTGAAATACTTGTCATGGAAGACTGCTTTTCTGTTGGCTATTACTTCTGCAAGAAGGGTGTCTGAGTTGCAGGCCCTTATGGCAGTAGAGCCATTTTGATTTTCCATAAGGATAGGGTATCATTACGCACTAATCCTTCCTTTATGCCTAAGGTGGTTTCTAGTGTGGCTTTAAACCAAACTATTCATTTGCCTACTTTTTATGCAGACCCCCAAAATAAAGGGGAAAAGATTTTGCACACTTTAGATGTACACAGGCAATTGCGTTATTATTTGAGCAGGACTAAGGATTTTAGGCAGTCTCAGCAGTTGTTTGTTTCTTTTGCTTTGAGTTCACAGGGCAAGCCTGTGTCAAAACAAACTATTTCTAGGTGGATTGGCTTTGCATTGCATTTTGTTATTCCCATCATGGCAAGGAGATTCCAGCTGGGATTAGGCCTCATTCCACTAGGGCTACTGCCACTTCAACAGCATTTCTAAGGGGGGTGGCAACTAAGGATATTTTGGAAGCAGCTACTTGGAGTTCAGTGCATACTTTCTCTAAGCATTATCACCTTCCTATCTACTCTAAGTGTAGGGCTGGTTTTGCCACAGCTGTTTTACAAGGCATGTTGTCAGCTCCTACTTCTTTATGATTTGCCAGCCTCCCTTACCTCTGCTTTGGGATTCTACCCAATTGTTAGGACTGCAGCAATGGAAGAACATAGTACAGTTTTGTACCTACCATAAATGTAGATGTTCGAGGATTCCATTGCTGCAGTCCTCCTTCCCCTCTGTGTTTAGGGGTGGTTGTGTAGGTGAGTTTACATGCTTATATTTTTGTATATATTCTTGTTTATATTGTACATGTTTTTGGTGCAGGTATTTTGGGCCTTGTCTTTTTAGGGTCTTCTGACATCTGGGGCCTCTGGTATTCGACTATACCCAATTGTTAGGACTGCAGCAATGGAATCCTCGAACATCTACATTTATGGTAGGTACAAAACTGTACTTTCCCTCTCCCCTGGCTGGGACTCAACCTCGCATTTCTTCTCAGGAAGACAGGGACTCTAGGAAGGAGAAGAAGGAGAGGAGAGAGAGATAAAGGGAGAAGGAGAGAGAGAGAGAGAGAAAGAGAGGCATAGGTGCCACAAGTGGTGGGCCGACTCTGTCCCCTCAGCCCCGCCTGCCAAGCTGCTCTCCTCACCTCAGAAGATTTCTGGGCCTTCCTCCCCATCGGCTCCGTTCTCCATGCTTCTCACCGGAGGAGGAGGCCCGACCATCTTCGAGGTCATCTTGGCGGCCCTCCCGGCCAGCTTCGGCGGCCTCTTCTGGGTTGATCCGCAGTCTCTCCGATGCTGATATAGACTGGATGATGCGTTGTTTCCTCCAAACCCAGCTGCAGATAGGAGTGCTGCTGCCCCCCCCCCTCCGGGGGGGAGTTCAGCCCCACTTTTTGCCCCGATAGCTCCTTCTCCAATCCATTATCGGGTTTTGGAGCCGTCAGATCCAAGGAGTCCCGGAGCCGGGGTGTCGGCACCGATGGTTATAGTTACCTTGACGCCGGCCATGCCCTCGAGTTTGTTGGATCCCCTTTTGGATCTGAGCTCTCGAAGCCGTGAGCCATGCGTCGGATCCGGGGGGGCCAGTGTGTCTTCGGCTCCGTTTCGGTTAGAGCACACTCCCCTCTCAGGTCCGAGCGCTTCGGCTCCAACGCCAATCCCTGAACCGGGTCCGAGGCTGTTAACCACGGAGCCCAGAGAGATTGGTTCACCCTCGGCTTTCGATGTGGTGGAGAGAGTTCTCTCGAGAGGTTCGAGACCCCCTACTCTTTCTTCGGATCCCTCCCCCACTCCCTTGCAGCTGGGCTTGTCTTCCATCATCCAGTCCCAGGGACAGCTTGCGTTGATGCCCCAGCCCGTTCCACTGGCGGAACACGGCCCTGTTAGTGAGCCCTCCTCGGACAGTCCCACCGAGGAGGTCCCACACAAACGTAAGTGTAAGAGGAGGCACTTGGACTCCCCTGAAGTCCCTCACAGAGGACACCAATTTGGAAGAAGGGGAAGGTTCCCCCAGGTCACCCGCCGATGACGTCTCCTTTGGAGACATTATGGAAATGCTTTGCCTGAAAGGGGGGTGGTCAGCCCAAAAGCCTTCCTTGGACGTGTCGGTGTTTCTGTTGGCATTCGACGCAGGCCCGTCTACTTCTAGGGTGTCCCCTCCGGCCGACCCCCGGTTGACCTCATCACTACCAGGGCGTGGAAGGAACCGGACACTGTAGAGCCAATCCCCAGGAGGCCAGATAGTATTCTCAGTCCCCCCGTGGATAGGACGTCTTGGTGTAAGGGTTCCCCGGTAGATGCCATGGTGGTGGCGGCAGCCACCAAGAGGGATCTCGCTCAGGATAGTTCCTCGATCCATCCCCCTGATAAGGAGTCTCGGACTATGGATTGTATCGGGAAGTGGATATTTGCTTTAGCTACCTTTTCTATAAGGGAGCTGAATTACTTGGCCCATGTAATTAGACTTCAGCGGGATCTGGTGAAAGAATATGCTGAGTCTCCCCCTGAGTCCATGTCGGCCGAGGACAAACAGACTTTCTCGGCTCGCATGGCCACTCTCAAATCTGTTTCGAACACATCTGTGCGGCTACTTTCCCATGCCACGGAAGGAGCCGCTAGAGCCAGCGGGTCCAGTATTGCCTTAAGGCGTCACGCCTGGCTCCGGCTTTGTGACTTTGCAGAACCTTTCAAGGCGTCCTTCGCAAACGCACCCTTCGACGGTTCTACTCTGTTTGGGAAGACCATCCGCGACACATTGGTTCAGAGTGAGAAAGATGGGAAGACGCTGTCTGCCATCAGAGTCCACTTCTCGGCTCCTCAAAGGTCCTTTTCTAGGAACCAGAGAGGAAAAAAGAAGATGTGCTTCCGGAAGTCTCAGCAGTCCCGTTACGCTCCGGCCCCTTCGTCCTTCAGAGGCAGAGGGGGACAAGGTAGACGCCGGCCCAGAGGCAGAGGGGGGCCGAAAAATTTTGGGGAGCGAGAACCCTTTTCTGATCGACCCGCGCAGCAGCCCTGAGGGGTTGCCCGACTGCTCCTCTCTGGAGGCAGTCGGGGGGCATTTTTCAAAGCACTTGGCCCAATTGGATTCCATAACATCAGATCGCTGGGTACTTCGAATAATATCCAGAGGTTACTCTATCCCTTTCATAAATCTGCCTCCTCAATCGAGGCGCCTCCCCGATGTACCACCCAGTCAGAGGGAGGCTGCAGCTTTAGAGGTAAAAAAGCTGCTAGAAAAAAGAGCCATCCAGCACGTCCCCCTAGGACAATTCGGATTAGGCAATTACTCCAGATTCTTTTTGGTGCCAAAGAAGACAGGGGACTTAAGGCCGATCCTCGACCTTTCAACAATGAACCTTTTCAATGCCAAGGACAAATTCCGGATGGTCACGCTTCAATCCATTCTGCCCCTGCTGCAGGAGAAGGACTGGATGTGCTCCATAGACCTCAAGGATGCATACTATCACATTCTCATGGATAGGCGTTCCAGGAGGTTTCTCCGCTTCTGGCTAGGGGCCAGTCATTTCCAGTTCAGGGTCCAAACCTTCGGTCTCACCACAGCCCCCAGGGTGTTCACTAAGGTCATGGCAGTTGTAGCGGCTCACCTGAGGCTTCAGGGAATACAGGTTTTTCCTTACCTAGATGACTGGCTCCTGACCGCTCCCACCAGGCACCTACTCTGCTTAGCCAGGGATTGTTTCCTACTTCTAGTGTCCCATTTGGGGATCACCATAAACTTGAAGAAGTCATCCCTCCAACCAGTTCAAGTCTTGGAGTTGATAGAGGCCAGGATAGACGCGCTTCAGACCAAGGCCTTCTTGACTTCAGACAGACTTTGCATTTTGACCTTACACGTTTTAGCCCTTCTTCAGTCACCTGCCCCATCAGTGGAGTTAGTCCTGAGAGCTCTAGGGTCTATGGCAGTGGCAATCAACCTCGCACCCTTAGCCGGCTTGCACATGAGGATTCTCCAGTGGACATTACAGGTACAGTGGTCCATCCTTCACCATCCGTTGGACTTGCAGATTCCTCTCAGCAGAGTGTGCAGAAATTCTGTCCTGTGGTGGCTCCACTCCTGAGAGCTTCGGGAAGGGCGACCATTTGTTATGCAGCAACCCCAAGCCACTGTGACCACGGACGCTTCTTGCCTTGGGGGGGGGGGTATTACGCGGGCAGAACTGTTCAAGGTACATGGACTCAGACAGAGACCGTTCTGCATATCAATGTTCTGGAGATGAGAGCGGTGCTTCTAGCATTGCAAGCCCTTCATGCCTTTCTCTCTCCAGGGACTATTGTGATTCAGTCAGACAACATGTCGGTGGTATGGTACATCAACAAACAGAGGGGGACCAGGTCTTACCCTCTTTGTTGAGAGGCCATGAAAGTTTGGGATTGGGCGATATCCACCAACCATTTTCTGTTAGCAATGCACATTCCGGGTCGGTCCAACATCCTAGCGGGCAAACTGAGTCGAACTATCCTCTCGCCTTACGAGTGGTCTCTGAATCCCTTAGTAGTGAAACAGATCTTCCGCAAGTGGGGTCAGCCTTGCTGCGATCTCTTCATGTCACCTTCCAACGCAAAGTGCAGCGAGTTTTTTGCTCTAATTTCCCCTCTGGGGGAAAGCCTCAGAGACACTCTAGTTCATGCTTGGCCACCCGTTCTTCTGTATGTTTATCCTCCTCTTCCATTGATAACAAAATTCGTATAGAAAGCTCGTCAGTTGGTGAACAAGATTATCCTCATAGCCCCATTCTGGCCTCATCAAACCTGGTTCCCATGCCTGCGGTCTCATCTTATAGCTCCTCTCTGGATCTTGGATCCCATCCTGGATCTAATATCGCATCCTTCAGGATTGAAACCCCCGAACCAGGTCGATCTCAAGCTCTCAGTGTGGTTGATCCAGTTCCATTAGTTGCTAGGAACTCCCGGTATATCGTCTGCAGTTAAATCTATCCTGGTAGCGGCACATAAGCCGTCTACTAGGAAGGTTTACAATAGTAAATGGAAGCGGTTTTCTATTTGGGCGTCTCATAGGAAATTGGACCCTTTCACTGCTCCCATCCCAGCAGTGCTCGATTTTCTATCGCATATTTTTCAGCAAGGGGCCAGTTCTTCTACTGTAAAGGTTCAAATGGCTGCCATCTCGCATTTTCACATTGGAGATAATCTCAGTCCCCTCGCTTCCACCAAGATTTGTAAGGCCTTTCTGAAAGGTACGTTTCTCTTGAGACCCCCTGTTAGGAACCCCGTCCCTCCTTGGGATCTAACCTTGGTCCTTCAAGCTCTAACTGGACCTCCTTTTGAACCTGCAGCTTCTGTTGATTTGAAATTCTTGTTCTGGAAAACTGCCTTTTTGGTAGCCATTACCTCAGCTAAAAAGAGTGTCGGAGCTTCAAGCTCTCTGTATTAGAGCCCTGTATCTGGTTTTCCATAAGGACAGGGTCTCTCTCAGGACTAACCCATCTTTCCTACCTAAAGTGGCCTCCGAGATGAACATCAATCAGTCCATTAATCTCCCAGTTTTCTTCCCTAATTATCAAAACAAAGGGGAGTACAAACTTCATTTGTTAGATGTTCATAGACAATTACGGTTTTATTTACATAGAACAGCGGCCTTCCGCAAGTCTGATCAGCTATTTGTCTCTTTTGCTAAACCCTTCTTGGGTAAGCCTGTGTCGAAGGTGACTCTGGCCAGTTGGATTTCGAATTGCATTTTCTTCATATATAAACTATCTGGCCTGCCAGAACCTACTGGGGTTCGCGGTCACTCTACCCGTTCTGTGGCTACATCAGCTGCATTCTGGTAGAGAATTCCCTTGGATGACATTTGTTCTGCAGCTACTTGGGCATCCTCTCATACCTTTATCTCTCACTATAAATTGGATTTAGTGTCTAGAGGAAGGACGGCTTTTGGCTCTGCAGTGCTCCGGAATATACTTCCTTGAGGACCTCCCAAGTTTTTTGGTAGCTGGGGACTCTGTCCCACAGGTTGATGATCAAATGAAGTTTCCTACTTCAGATAAAGAAGTTATGTACTCACCATAACGTTCCATCTGAGTAGGTAACTTCATTTGTCAGCAACCGACCTTCCCTCCTTCCCCCTTCCTGATCACTAGGATGGTTTATCCAGGTCATTTGATAATCCTTAGGTTAGGATTCTCCAGGTTGTTGTTTTGTCATGGTGAGATTATATATATGGGCAAACATGATCTTCGAATTGGGAGGAGGTTGCAGGGCATTATGGGTAAGGGGGAGGAGCTCGGATCTCTAGCTTGGAATGCTGCCGGCTCGGATCCAGGTCGGATCCGATACCCCACAGGTTGCTGACAAATTAAGTTACCTACTCAGATGGAACATTATGGTGAGTACATAACTTCTTTTTAACAGCAGACATACATAACAAAGTTGTAAAAATTAGCACTTACCTTGTACAAGTTAAGATTTAGTTTGCCTTAATAAGTAGTCTGATATTCACTTATTGCAAATTTCTAAGTTGCTGATTTATAAGATGTTCATCGTGTTTCACTGTTGCAGTCATTACATTTGGGTAATCTGCTGGCAGGTTGTCCTCAGTCGGCCTGATTAACAAAGTCTTGGGTCCTGCGTCGGTTGCTGTTCCTTCTTCCATGACATCAGGTCGTCAGGGGTATAAAACATGCATCAGATGCCATTACATCAGTCTTTCTTGCCGCGCGGTGCCCAAAGCAGATGCAGTTCGCAAGTGCCAGTCGGCCGACTCCTGAAATTTTCGTTTTCGAGTTTCAGAACCAAAGTCTTCAACTTAAAGCTAAGTACCCCATTGGGGAAACTTTTTCTTGCTCCTTACCGATGTCAGTAAAAGTTAATAATTGTATTACTTGTGGGAAGCAAATACCTCATAAGGATTTTCATTTGTACTTTATTCCTTGCCTAGGCCCTGACCACGACGTACCTTGCTGTCAGTTTTGTGCTTTATTTAATCAGCGCACTATCAGTCGTCGATACATTTTTGCTTCAAAATATTTCAGTTCTCGGTTTAATTATCCAGAAATTATGTCGGTTAGCCAGCCGACTACCTGAATACCGAAAAAACGCAAAGAAAAAGACAGAGATGGTCCATTGAGGCCCAAAACTGCCGAAGACGCTTCTCCTAAGCCAGTCGCCAGTTCGCCGGTACTCAGTGAGGCACTTTCGCAGCCCCTGATACCCGCTACTTCTGATTCGCAGGCCTCTACTGAGACCTATTCAGAGTCCGGTATGCCGCGAGATGCTTCACATATGGAACCCGCGGATGTCTCTACCTTGGATGGGTCCGGAGCCACTGAGCAGGCACTGGCTTCTGAGGGTGTATTCAGACCTACAGACTTGCATATTAAACTGACTCCAACTTCTTTGCTAAGGCCTAAATCTCGATCTATGTCTAAAAAAACGATGCCCAGGCCACGTGTTCAGGCCCCTATGCCTAAAAAACAAATGATCAAAATGGCTGAAGATTTCATTACACTAATCAGGGGTAGTCAACCCCCCCCCCCCCCAAAGAGGCCTAGGATTGAATTTGACTATGAATCTTCTGAACAGGACTCTGTTTCTTCTGACTCTTCTAATGATCTGGATTTATCCATTCCTACTTATGAGGACTCTGATGCAGAGGATTCCATTCCCTCTGCTTCTCCACCAGAGGATTTCATTTCCTTCTTCTTCCTCAGCATAGGCCTCTGGCTATACCTCCTGTACTAGATATTGTTAATGATGTGTTTTTGGAATCCAGTAAGGCCCCTGATTCCTTGCCTCCAGCCCCTAGCAAACCAGACAGGTACTACAGGGTTCCTGAGTACCACAAATTCTTTTTCAAAAATCCTATTGCGGACCCTGAAACCATTTCCCAGGGGCCCAAGGGCATTAAGGCTTCTACTGCTAAAAATCCTACCCCTTCTGATAGAGACTCCAGGGCGCTGGATAGATGGGGTAAAAAGGTTTACACTTCTGCAACCTTAGCAATCAGGGATTTAAACTGTCAATTCCATATGCTAAATATCAACAACATATCATGGGACTGCTTAAACAGAAAATGATGTTGATTTCTGACTGTGTGGATAATAAAGATTTGCAGGAATTATTGCATTCAGCTGAACAAGTTGGCAAACATACTTTGCAGTGTGGTTTTGATTCCTTAGAGGCCTCTTGTAGAGCTGCTGTTACTGGGACTGTGCTTAGAAGGCATGCTTGGATTAAGGAGCAATGTCTGCCTGATCATGTTAAAGCAAAACTTTTGGATGCTCCTTTACAACAGGACCACTTATTTGGCAATAAGGCTGAAGAAGTTCTAAAAAAGATGGAAGATAAAGCTAAATCTATGCAAACTGTGAAAGATTTCTTACAAGTGCAACCTCCTAGATTTAGTATGCATTGGCCTACTAAGAAC
Organism: Protopterus annectens; assembly: GCF_019279795.1. Taxonomy (NCBI): domain Eukaryota; kingdom Metazoa; phylum Chordata; order Ceratodontiformes; family Protopteridae; genus Protopterus; species Protopterus annectens. The sequence continues at coordinate 1,412,920,257 of NC_056743.1, forward strand.
TGGTCCTTTCCAGCTCCTTCCAGAGCCACTATGGCCAAACCCAGACATTCCAAAACCACCAGGTTTCAGTCCCAAGGGACTTTCAGAACTAAGCAATGGGGTGCTTCCACTTCCAAATATGAAAACAACAAGGCACCACCCTATGGAAAACAGGCTCAATGACTTCCCTTTGAAATTACCAAGCACTTACCTCTTAGCTGCCCCTTTGTGGGGAAAACTGGCTCTTCATTCAAGAAACTGGCAACTTATAACCCAGGACAAATGGGTTTTAAATATAGTGTCCCAGGGATACATATTTCATTTCCACACGCTGCCAACTCCAAACATGTGGCCAGACCTGCCCCCAAATCAGTGGGCAGAGGCTCAGAAACAAGTACTTTCCCTCCTAAACATGGGGGCTATTCATCTAGTACCAGAAGAGGAAAAGGGACAAGGTTTCTATTCCATACTTTTCCTGGTACCCAGAAAAGACAAATCATGGTGTCCCAATTCTGGACCTGTCTACTCTAAACACCTTTCTGGACATTCCAAAATTCAAGATGCTGACTCTACACCAGTTACTTCCTATGCTAGGCAAGGATGCCTGGTTGGGAACTCTCGACGTAAAAGAGGCTTACCTGCATATCCCAATCAGGGAATCTTGCAAAAGATTCCTACGCTTCAATGCAGGCTGCATGCATTATCAGTTTTCTGCACTGCCCTTTGGCTTGTCTACTGCGCCCAGGGTATTCACAAAGTGCCTGGCTCCAGTAATTGCATTTTGCAGGCAAAGAAATATTCAAATATATCCATACCTGGATGATTGTCTAATTCAGGCAGAAAACCAGGCCATTCTTCTGAAACATCTGGCGTTTGTAAAAAGACTTCTAACCTGTCTAGGGTACACCATAAACGAAAAGAGATCTCAACTGGTACCATCTCAAAAAATTACATTCCTGGGTGCAAGCTTGAATACAACTGCCCAGATGGCTTTCCTTATGCCAGAAAAGCAAATTCATTTGATGACTTACTTCAAACAGACAGCCACAAAAACCCTGCTATCTGCAAGGCAAATACTGCAAGCCTTGGGGTTCATGGCCTCATGCATTCTTCTATTTCCATATGCAAGACTGCATATGAGGAAACTTCAGTGGTACTTAAAAAGTTTATGGAGTCAACATTGTCACAGCCGGGAAACAATGATTCCTATCATACCTTGCCTGCGCCTAGATTTCCTGTGGTGGGCAGAGGCCTGCCACCAAAACAAGGGACTGCCATTCACACCACCCCCTGCCACCCAAAACCTAACTACAGACACATCAGACTATGTATGGGGGGGCTCATCTGGCAGGGAAGTGCATTCAGGGCTAATAGAGCCCAAATTAAATGCACCTTCATATCAATCAAAAAGAAATGCTAGCTGTACAAAATGTGCTGACAGCCTTCAAGGACTACCTTCATCCAGGACAATTACTGATAAAGACGGACAACACCACGGTTATGTGGTACATAAACAAGCAGGGGGGTACACATTCCTACCCCCTCTGCAGACTAGCCATGGCATTGTGGAATACCACCTTGAGCTACCAAGTACAACTACAAGCTCAATTCCTGCCAGGAAAGCAGAATGTTCTGGCAGACAAACTAAGCAGAAATCTCATGGACCCTCATGAATGGAAACTGGAACCACGGATTTTCAACATGTTGACACGCAAATGGGGGAGCCCAGCCATAGACCTTTTTGCTTCACCCCAGAACTACCAGTTGGACAAATTTTGCACAAGAACTCATCACAAAAAAGCCTGGAAAGTGGATGCTCTGTCCTTCAGCTGGAAAAACCTATCAGTCTATGCCTTCCCCCCTCTGCCTCTGCTCTCCAAAGTTCTACTAAAAGTCAAACAGGACCAACCAAAAATGATTTTGATTGCTCCAGACTGGCCTCGCCAACACTGGTACCCACTCCTGCGCAGTGTGTCACACATTTCTTCGTGGCACCTACCTCAGACACCTTCCTTACTGTTTCAGCAGGAGTACCAAATTCTGCACCCTCAGCTCCAAACATTGAATCTTGCAGATTGGCTAATCACTTCAATTCACCCTTAGCATCCCTCAGCAAACCTGTGATGGATGTCATTTTGGAGGCGAGAAGACCTAGTACTAGAAAATCTTATGCTGACAAATGGAAAAGATTCTGTACCTGGAATCAATCTCAAGGGATGAGCACAGCAGTGCCCAATTTACCTCAGATTTTGCAATACTTAACTGAGATGCTTCATAAGGGTCTGTCTTTTTCTTCCATAAAAATCCATGCTTCAGCCATTTCAGCTCATTACAGCACAGCCCCCCCCTTCTCTCATCCTCTTCTAAAGCAGTATCTCAGAGGGGCCAAAAACTTAAGACCACCCAGGAGAGCTCCTACCCCTGCCTGGGACCTTAATTTTGTATTGGAGAAACTCACTCTACCTCCTTTCGAGCCAGCTGCAACTGCAGACTTAAATTTTCTTTCCTGGAAAACAGCCTTACTTTTAGCAATCACTTCAGCTAGAAGGATATCTGAATTACAGGCCCTTATGGCAGTGGAGCCTTTCATCATCTTTCATGCAGACAGAGTGTCACTCAGGACCAGTCCATCATTCAAGCCCAAAGTGGTATCCAGTGTGGCTCTTAATCAGCCCATTCATTTGCCAACTTTCTTTCCCAATCCACAGAACAAGGGAGAGCGGATTCTGCATTCAGTGGATGTACACAGACAACTTAGATTCTACTTGGACAGGACTAAATCTCGAAGACGATCTGAACAACTGCTGGTAGCATTTGCTGCAGAAACAGAGGGGAAGGCTATTTCAAAGGAAACCATTTCTAAATGGATAAGCCATTGTATTCATTTCTGTTATAAGCACCATGGAAAACCTATCCCCCAGGGGATCAGATCTCATTCCACCAGGGCTGCATCTGCTTCAGCAGTCTTTCTCAGAGGTGTTCCTGCCAGGGATATTCTAGAAGCTGCTACCTGGAGTTCAGTCCATACTTTCACCAAGTATTATCACTTGCCAATTTTCTCTAAATCATGAGATGGCTTTGCCACTGCTGTTTTGTAGTGACTTATAGCTGGTCCTAATGCTGTATAAATCCATCCTCCCAACCTCAGCTTTGGGAATCTACCCAAATGTAATGACTGCAACAGTGAAACACGACGAACATAGTACAGTTGTGTACACTTACCATAAATGTAGATGTTCGAGTGTATTCACTGTTGCAGTCCTGGTTACCCTCCCTCAAGCCCCCTGTTTTTCTTTTACTATACCTCTTTTTTCTTTTATTATGCTTAAAAGCCTTTTTGGTGTATTTGCCTTTGTTTGGAGATATATTTTTGTGTTTCTTATTATATATATATATATATATATATATATATATATATATATATATAGATATATATATATATCTCTGTGTGTATATTTTGCTCCCCATTTGGGGGGGCACCTGACATCTGGGGCAAATAAAACTGATGTAATGGCGTTGGATGCATGTTTTATACCCCTGATGACCTGACGTCATGGAAGAAGGGACAACAACCGACGTAGGACCCAAGACTTTGTTAATCAGGCCGACTGAGGGCAACCTGCCAGCAGATTACCCAAATGTAATGACTGCAACAGTGAATGCACTCGAACATCCACATTTATGGTAAGTGTACACAACTGTACTTTCTTCCATAGCACAATGGGGCTCAGTGTTTCCCTTGCCCTTATAGCTTAAAATTCAGCTACCCGTATGAGGTGAATATACTAATTAGAGCTCAATTCATTAATGTGTCTGAATTGTTCAATTTGCACATTGAGGTAACCTCCTAAATACTGCACTGAACTCTACTCAGTGTCATGCATACTGCTGGGTACCTGTGAGAAGCTGTACTCATGCGTAGTACACACCATTCATCTTCGGAGAGATTTTAATTCCACATATAACCTTATAGAAATGGAGACATTGTAATGCCTGCCTTCTTAACAGTATATGTAAGAACGTAGAACTTCCTTGTTTCATACATAAAGTGCCTGTATGAACAAATATAATACATTACATATTTTGCTATGCAAATGAGGTGTCCGTTGTGCAGAAGATGGCACAGCAAGAATAGATATGGGCATGAAATGTCTGCCATTTTTCTCTGCTTCTTTTAGCTGAGATATCATGACTTGAGAAGGAGAAGGCAGTGCTCCTTTTTAGAGTACAAGCATGCTATATGGAGGAGAGGAGACCAAAGTCTTTCTTCATTTTCCCCATAAAGACTGTAACCACAGGCTCTTGCAAGAAGGCTGTCAAAGTTCTCAGTATCAGAATGAAGCCTGGGATAGTTTGGCTCAGGCTGTTACCTTACCGCTGAGAACCTACACATGCAATAGAGCTTTCACTATTATAAGCTAATGAGAAGATGAGATCAGAGAGCGAGTACCACTTATATACTGCAAGTAAAACTTATGGTCTGATGTTGTCCTTTTCATTCTTCCTCAACAAATGGGTTACGGATCTGATCCTCCGATCTGACTCAGCCTTATACTTCAGACTTTCAATCCAAGTCTTGAGCTCCTCCCTCTACCCTTAATGCCCCAGTCCATCCTCAATACCTCAGATCTTGTTTGTTCCCATTATGCTAAGACGTAGATGCCTTCTCTCTCAATATTTTGTTGAGTTTTCAACTGTTTTTGTAAGTGAAAGTTTAGTTTTCCTACCTAAAATTTCCACCTGTTATTATTGCGACCTCCCTCTTAATTTCCAGTTTCCCTTTTCTGTGTTAGGAGAGTAGTTACTGTACTTTTATAGTACATTCTTAATTTACCATAGTTGGTAATTTTTTACTTTCTATGCCCTTTCAGTCCTTCCTACCCTTTTTACAGGGTAATTCTTAATTACCATTGCTGGTAATGTTTTCTTTCTGTAATATTTTCTTATAAAAAATAAAAAGTATTTTTTTATATCTCACTATCATCCTTTCCTTCTACTGTCATGGTTTACAAGCTAACAGGTTTTAAAAAAATGCATTTCTTCTGGGCGCAAAATTCCTAACTCGGATGCCCACAAGGAGCGCATATATTGTGTTGGAGCAGCTCATCTTAACACCAACTGCTGATTATGTGGAGCCTTCAATACAAGGGCTTTAGACACAGCAAACTTATACTTAAGGGTCTACTTCTTCCCTCAGCTACATCTTTTTCAGGGCCTCAAACTCCCAGTAAAACCTCAAAAATTCCTTTGGAGCATAGAAAGCATTCTCCACCGAAGTCCCCAGGATTTCAGAACTTCTACCAGAAATTTCAAAAATATTGGCTTTGACTTCTTCGGACCCGAAAGTACGCTCTCTGGATTCAAAATCTTTGGATCCTAAAACTTCAGATTCAATTATTATATCTGCAAGCCCTACATCTCAGGTTACGGATTCCAAGTCCTCTGATCAGAAATGTAATAAATCATACACTCCCAGAGCTTGATCACCTGAGTTTCTGTTAGATCCAGTCTCCCCTAGGCTCCATTCTCCTTTTATGCAAACTCCCAAAAATCACTGTAGGCCCCACTCAACCACATCATCTGCCAGGTCTTCCAGAAGTCTTTCCATAGCAGATGTGGATAGGATGATACAAAAATTCCTCAAAGCTCAGCTCCAGATGGGGGTCCTCTCAGGTCTGTCTTCTACTGGATCCCTGAGTCTTCCAGCCACTACTGACACAGTGCTATCTCCCTGTCCTATCCATCCTTCAATTTTGGACACCCAGGATCCAACATCTCCTATATTCCAGAGTTGGATCCAAAAAGAATTATCTCCTTGAATCTGACAGCTTCTCTGACCAATTCTGCTCCTATTCTATCGGATTAGAATGGGTCCTGGAGTTGAAGCGTCAGATCAGTGAGGCTGGGATCTACTCCGATATTATCAGATGCATCCCTGCCCCTTGGTGCCTTGGTGCTGGACAGCTCAGGTCCTGCTCCATCCTCCAGGCATTGATCCAGTCAGAGTTGTGATCTGGTCTGTATTAGACATCTCAGCTCCAGTGCAGGTGGCCACAGCTTCTCTGGGTCCATCTGCCTTCAAGGTTGTGGAAAGGGCTTTTTCTTTTTGTAGACATCTGGTCTCTCAACCTTCGGATCCATCCCCTATTCCCTCTTTGATTTTGAGCTCTGAGTCCATCAGGCCTGTTCTGCAGGTTCCACCTAGCTTCCAGTCATTCCCATAGAGGAACGCCCCCTCTCTTCTGATACCCGAGGAGATCCATCAGATGAAAACATGCAAGAGGAAGCACATAGATTCCCCATTGGAATTTCTCACTGAAGATACTGATTTCGAGGAAGTGGAAGGGTCCCTCAGATCATTACCTGATGATGTCTCCTTTGGAGACATATTAGAGATCTTTAGACAAAAAAGGTGGTTGTCTTCTGATAATCCTTCTCCATAGGAGTCAGTATTTTTGGAGGCTTTTGATTCTGGACTGTCCACGTCTTGGGTGATGCCCCTAGCAGATGAGCTTATTCATCTGGTCTCTCGCTGGGCATGGATGGAGCAGGAGTCCGCTAAGCCAGTATCACATTGACCTGATAATTTCATAGTAGCTCCCACTAGAGATAAACCCCATTGGAGCAGAGGAGTCCTTGTAGATGCTATAGTAGTGGCAGCAGCCACTAAAAAAGCTAGCAGAACAGAATTCATCTGTCCACCTGCCAAACAAAAAGTGTAGAGTGTTGGACAGATTCAGAAAGTGAGTCTTTGCCTCAGCGACATTCACCATATGGTCCTTTAACTGTTTTGCACACTTTACAAGGCTACAGAGAGATTTGATCAAAGAACTGTAAAATTCTTTCTCCGGGTCCCCATCTGCAGAAGAGTTCAAAAGACCATCTTCTCAGCTGGCCACTGTTTTATCAATTTCCAGTACATCCATGAAGTTGATCTCTTCACGCAGCTGAAGGCACCTCACAGACGTCCGGTTTAGGTGTGGCTGTTAAAGACATGCCTGGATGTGGCTATGTGAGTTGGCGGAGCTTTTCAGGGTGTCTTTCATCAATGCTCCCTTTGATGGAATATCTGTGTTTGGTCTGTCTGTGAGAGAAACGCTAACCCGCATTGAAAAAGAAGGAAAGACCCTGTCTGTTGTGGGAATCAAGTTTTCTACCCAATCAACAAACGTTCTCTAGAAATCAGAGAGGTGGTATGAAAATGTGGTTTCGCAAATTTCAGGGACCTTTCCAAGATCCATATGGAGACAACTCCTTTAGAGGCAGTTTTAATTGTAGACGCCACCCAGGAGGCAAAGGAGGCCCGCAAAGTCAGGGTTTCAGTGATTTATTTTTGGATAGGCCCTATCAGTGCTCCTTAAGTGCTGCCCCCTTCCCAACTCTGAAGGCAGTCAGGGGATGATTGTCCTTGCACCCAGATGCCAGGGCTGCTACAACAAAAGATACCTGGATCCTAAAAATAATATCCAGAGGTTGCTTCATACCATTTTCCCAGCTCCCAGTTTACAAAAGAAAGAAGCTTCCCAATGTTCCACTCAATCAGAGGAAGGCAGCAGCACAAGAGATTCAAAAACTGCTAGACAAAAGAGTTATCCAGGAGGTCCCACCATACCAAACAAGTTTCGAAACTTACTCACGCTTCTTTTGAGTGCCCAGAAAGACAGAGGACCTGGATCTAAGCAAACGGAACCAGTATGTGAAAGAGTCAAAGTTCTGAATGGTCACAGTCCAGTCCATTCTGCCATTTTTTGCAAGGACAATTGGATGTGCTGTATAAATCTTCAGGATGCATACTATCATATCAAAATAAACAGGCACTCCCGAAGATATTTACTTTCTTGGCTGGGATCCAGTCATTGCCAATTCAGAGCCCTGCTCTTTGGACTCACCACAGCACCCAGGGTGTTCACCAAATGTATGGCAGTGGTAGCAGCTCCCTTGAGACTAAAAGGATTCCGAGTGTTTCCATACCTCGATGACTGGCTCCTCACTGCTCTCACAATGCATCTCTTTTTTAACAGTCCAGGGACTATTTGCTCCAGATTTGTCATTCACTGGGAATAACAATCAATTATGCCAAGTCAAATCTGATGTCAGTACAGAGCCTGGAGTTTATTTCTGCAAATCTGAACACAACAACACAAACTGCCACTTTACTTATTCATCTCATAGACACACTCAGATCTCAGGTTCATCAGATTCTGTCCCATCCATCTCTTCCAGCCAGATTCATTCTTCAAGTGCTGGGGTCTGTGGCAGCAACAATAGTCCTACTTCCTTTAGCACGTTACTATATGCGTGTTCTTCAGTGGACTCTAGCTGTTCAATGGTGTATCCTTTGACAACCCCTATCTTTTCCAGTCAAGTTTACACCAATTTGCAAACACCACATCCATTGGTGGATACAGCTGGGTGACATTTACCTAGGTTGACCCTTTGTTTCACTATCCCCAATGGCCATGGTGACTATGAACGCCTCCCAGTTTGGGTGGGGAGCATTACTTGGGAAGGTCCAAGTCAAGTGGTCCCCTCTAAGAGATCAAATTGCATATCAGTTGTCCAAGACATGAGTGCATTCCTATTAGCATTGTCTACATTTCAAGATGCACTTCCTCTAGGAACTATTGTGATTCAGACTAACAACATGTCTGTAGTCTGGTACATCAACAAACAAGGGGGAACCCGATCTTAGCCTCTCTGATGGGAGACTATGAGAGTATGGCAGTGGGTGATCTCCACCAACCATTCTGTAGTTGCAACACATATTCTGGGGAAAACCAAAGAGCTAATGGACAAACTCAGCAGATCCATTCTGATACCTCATGAGTAGTCTCTCAAACAGTCAGTGGTGGAGGAAATTTTCCATTGTTGGGGCCACCTTTGCTGCAACCTCTTTACGTCCCCCATAACAGCAAGTGCAGCAAGTATTTTGCCTTGATCCCTCCCTCAGGGGGAGTCACCGAGAGATGCTGTAGTCCATGTTTGGCCATCCGGTCTCCTTTACACTTATCTCCCACTTCCCTTGATCCCCAAATTTTTACAGAAAGCAGTTCGGTTGAAGAGTTCGGTCAACTCATTGCCCCCTACTGAACTTTCAGGTGTGGTTCCCTTCCTTTGGTCCTATCTTTGCTATCCTCCCTGGATACTGGACCAAACTACATATCTCCTCTCACACCCCTCAGGGATAAGTCATCCCAATATACCAGCCCTCAATCTAACTGCATAGTTTCTCTAGTTTCAGTACTAGCCAGACAGCTCAGGCTTTCTTCCCTGGTACATGCCATTGTATTATCCTTGCAAAAAGACTCTACCAAGAAGGTTTACAAGTGTAAATGGAAAAGATTTTCCCTTTGGATATTAAGAAATAATGTTGATCCCTTTACTGCCCCTATATCTGCTGTTTTTGATTTTCTGGCTGCTCTCTTCAAAGAAGGAGCTAGTTTTTCTGTGATTAAAGTACAATTGACGGCCATATAACATTTTCATACAGAAGATAACAATTTTTGTTTGGCCTCTTCCAAGTTATATAAAGGTTTCTTGAAAGGCACTTTTCTCCTTAGACCCCCACCCCCCCCCCGTAAAATTTCCTTCACCTATGTCTCACTCAGAAAACCTTTGAAACTTCAGCAAAAAATTATTTAAAATTCCTATCATGGAAAACAGCCTTCTTAATAGATATTATTTTCTGCAAAAAGAATTACTGAACTCCAGATTCTTTCATCAGAATCTCCATTTATTATTTTCCACAAAGACAGGGTAACTTTACAGACAAAGCCTTCTTTTTTACTTAATTACTTAAAGTGGCTTCTGAATATAATACTAACTAATCCATTCATTTACTGGTCTTCTTTCCAGATTTTTCAAACAAAGGAGAATACATGTTACATCTCCTAGATGTGCACAGACAATTTCATTTTTATATACACAGAACTAAAGAAGTCAGAAAATCAGACCAGATGTTTTGTATGTTTCTTAAAAAATCAACTGGGGTCATCCAGTATCTGAAGTTACATTAGCTAAATGGATAACTAATTGCATTTCGCGGATTTATTCACAAGAAGGCATTTTTGCACTGAGACCACTTAAAGCCTACTCAACTAGATCCATGGCCACTTAATCTTCTTTTTGTCAAGAACTTCTATTAGTAATATTTGCACAGCAGCCACATGGACCAATGCCCATACTTTGTTACTCATTACAAATTGAACCTAATTTCCAGAAGCAGAGCTGCCTTTGATTCAGCAGTTCTCCGGAATATCCTTCTATGAAGGCCACTCTAGATTCACGTCCTGGGGACTCTGTCCCACTCGTTGAGGAAGAACGAAAAGGACATCAGATATGAAAGTTATGTACTCACCATAACTAGGCATCTGTGTTGTCCATTTTCATTCTTCCTCAACCCCCCCCCCCCAATCCCCTTTCCTATATCTCCTGGAGGAACCTATTGCATTTCTTATTGGAACTTATATTTCCTGATTTGAGCCATATTCTTTGACCTATCCTTTTCTTTAACTCTTCTATGGAAATCTAATGGCACCAATCTCAATTTGAGGTATTAAGGATAGACTAGGGCATTTTGGGTAGAGGGAGGAGCTCGAGAGTTGAATCCAAAGTCTGAGGTATGTGTCTGAGTCAAGTTGAAGAATTGGATTCATAACCCATTCATTGAAGAAGAATGAATATTGAACAACACAGAAACCTAGTTATGGTGAGTACATAACTTTCAATCTGAAGTAAGTGACTTCATTTGGTCTTCAACCTGTGGGTTATGGATCCTTACCGGATCTGTCACAACCGCATTTCCAGCATCTGATCCAAGCTCCTCCCCTTACCCGTAAAGCCCCCGTCTCCTTCAGATCTCGTTTGCTGTTGGAAAAGCAAGCAGTGTGGTCCGAGCTCTAGGCATATAGTGAGTACTGTAAGTGCTATTTTTTTATCATTTTGACTCTTTTCTCTATCTTTCTTAAAGTTTCCTTCTCTTGCTTCTATCCTTTCCCTCCCCGAAACAGTCGTCGGTAAAAAAAGAAAAAAAAAGTCTCTCTCTCCTTTCCCTTTAGGCCTGTCTTTTTTTTTTGTGTGCGTGTGGGAGTGTGCCTGACCTATTTAGGGATGTCTGAAGCCCCTAAATTAGGATTCAGGAAGTGCACAGAGTATGGCCATAATCTTTCCCCGGCTGATGGCCACAGTCTGTGTGTAGTGTGCGGGGCGCATCACACCTTCAGACCTCCTATCCTATCTGTGCTGGGTTCAACCCCATTGAAGAAGAATGAAAATGGACAACACAGACACCTAGTTATGGTGAGTACATAACTTTCATTTAGTTACATATACTCCCTGCCAGTGCATGCTATCCACAGATCTTACATGATGCTGCTTTTCTCTCCATAGCCTCTGGAGTTTTTGCAGAGAACAGACAGCTACATAGGAGGAGGGTAGAGCACATTAGAGACTGCTGGGGTGAATAGTCACCCCATCCCATGCGTACTGTGATATGATTTGTAATTTGAGGTGTTTGTTTCATTATACTATCTCCAGCATAAGAAGAGAGAAGTATGTATGACATGCTTTTTCAGTGAGGAAATTTGTTTCACAGACTTAGTTTGTCGATATACTAGGTCTGATATTGTATGTTTGACTGCAACCTTAATCAGTATTGTAATTGCTGCTGCACACCATAAGGCTATACCTTGTGTATTGTAAGTGTAGCTGGTCTTCACAGGTAACAACAGCAGCAGCAGTACTGTGAACATGAGAAACACCCACTACATCTGGGTCCCAGCTTAACACAATCACCCCCCAGTCCTTCTGCCCTACCTGCACCACCCAATACAGGTAGCTTTGCACTAGATACTGATCCTGTTGCACCTGCTGGAAGCAGTGTCAGTGGAGGTTACAACTGTTCCAGCCATCAGAAGCAGGTAGACATAGTGGGGAAATCACTAACAAGAGGTTTATGTGTCACATGGAGAAACTCCTCCTTCTCCAGCAACTCATTGAGTCACATCCCTGCCCAGTACTGGCTCTATCGTCTAAGTCCAGAGTTCATTAGTGAAAGGACTCACAATGGTGAGTAAGCACCCACTGGGTGACAGATGGCAGGCACAGCAGCAGCACAACCCCATCCTGTCTCCCATTGCAGTGTTCCTCTACTTCTTGTGTGTATGCCCATACATATTTGCTGCCCAGTTATCCCATCACCTTTGCCTTTCCTCTGTTTGTGTGATTTCTCCTTCACCATTGTGCTCCCCTGTCGGTCTTGTCTGTCTTCCCTTGCTACGTACTCCAACCCTCTTAGCTTTCTCTTACTTCCAGCTTATCTTCTCTTCATTTACGAAAAATGGGCAGGGACCCACAAAAAAAATACTCTACCTCCCCCACCTCCATGTTTGCTTCCCCTGTTTATCTCTTTCATATACTCCCATTTCTACCCTTTAATATTTTCAAAAATAGATGAACACACCTCAGTCACAGCTCTTTAAATCTACAAGAGCAAATGGAAGAGATTATCCATTTGGGTTCAACAGAAGGCTATCGATCCTTTTACAGCTCCTGTTCCAGTAGTACTGGATGTTTTGGCCATTTTTTTCCAAAATGGATCCAGTTATTCCACAGTTAAAGTCCAGTTGGCGGCTATTTCAAATTTTCATGTTGGAGAAAATTCTGCCTGTCTAGCATCACCAACACTAAGTAAGGCCTTCCTCAGAGGTACCTTTTTGCTTCATCCTCCAATCAAGGACCCTACTCCTCCTTGGGACCTGACCTTGGTATTACAGGCATTAGTGCTTCCCCTGTTTTGAACCAGCAGCTAAAGTGGAATTGAAGTTTCTGTCCTGGAAGACTGCCTTTTAAAAACCATGACTTCAACAAAGAGAGTTTCAGAACTGCATGCCCATTCATCTAAACCTCCTTATTTAATTTTCCAGAAAGAGAGAGTATGTCATCGGACCAACCCATTCTTCTTTCCAAAAGTTGCTTCTGAAAACAATGTCAATCATTCTGACAGTTTACTGGTTTTCTTTCCAAATTTCAAAACAAAGAAAAATACTTGCTACATCTTCTGGTGTACATAGGCAGTTGTGTTTTTATATGGACAGGACCAAAACCTTCAGGAAATCTGACCAACTGTTCGTATCTTTTTCAGATGTTAAAAAAGGGGCAGCGGTTACCAAACCAACCCTGGCCAAATTGTTAAGAGATTGCATTTCCTTCATTTATCCTTTGAAAGGTATTCCTTTGCTTGGATCTATCAAAGGCCATTCTATGAGACCCATGATCACTTCTCAAGCCTTTTGTTTTAGAGTGTCATTTGTTGACCAGGAGGCAGCAACACAAATATCAAGTTCCCATACATTTATTACACATTATAATTTAGACATTACTTCCAGAAATAGGGCTGCTTTTGCCTCTGCGGTGCTCCGGAATATCCTTCCATGAAGGCCACTCTAGATTATTGTAGTTGGGGACTGTGCCCCACAGACGAAGGAATGAATGAAAATTGACAACATGAGATAAAGAAGTTATAGTCTTACCATAACATTACATCTGTGTTGTCTATTTTCATTCTTCCCCTACTTTCTCACCCTTATTCCCCCTGTCCAATTCCTGTAAGACCTGGTGGAGATTCTCGGAGGAACCACAGTTACTTTTTGAGCTCCTGAAATACTTGTCTCTCTCCATTTCTGTTTTTTCTGCCTAGTAAGCTTATCATAATTTACAAATACGGGTATACTGGACATCATATGCATATGTTAGAGGCAAACTCGATGATCTGAGGTAATCTGGGAGAATGAGGCATTATTGGAAAGGTGGGAAGAGCTCGAGCTTCGGATCTTAAGCTTGGAAAGCGGCTGAGTAAGATCCGAGGTTGGATCTGGAACCCCCAGGTGGAGGAAGAATGAAAATAGATAACAGAGATGGAACATTATGGTAAGAACATAACTTCTTTTTCTACACTTTGTTTGCTTCTCCCTTTTCTCAATTTCTTGTCTTCCTACTTCCAACCTTTAATTTGGTCAAAAAAATAGATCTGCACAAATCTTTCATGGCTCTTTAAGGTTGTTACATAACATCTCCATTTTGCCATTACTGTATGTGTGTGGGATTGTACAGTTCACCATCAAGGCTTAAGCACAACTAACGAGCACTGCTGGTACTTGTACTTTCCTACAGCCACACCACAGTACATCTTGCTCTTCCCACAGTCCCTGCTTCTGCCACAAGAGAGATATTTAATGAGCTGTTAGTCTTACAGCCTTGCCTCCTTGTATTCTTTCTTAATGAGCATCAGGGCTTGTCATGCAAGCACAGTAAATAGAGAAGGGCTGGCTGTGATTGCATCCACACTGTTTCCAAATTCTAGGGTAGATTTTTTTGTTGTAATTTATTTTAATATAAGGTGGATGTTATTTATTATTTATTCTCTAGTGAATGGATAAAAAACATTAAGTATACCTCTGAGTTTAAAGATGGCTTGGGAGATTTTGATTAAGTAAGGGACTTTCTCTGGGCCACAGAGTATAGAGGTGAAAGCTGTTGAATTAATTTATAGGTCTGCAGAGTGTAATTTATCAGTGCTTACTGTCTTATTTACTGAATTATTATGACCACTCAGAATCTCATTTTGGTGAGAAAAGAGTGGCCAAAGAACCAGTGACTTCTTGGGAACCTCCATCTCTGTCCAGACACCTACACTTAAAGAGTAATCAAGTACTGTGTGTTATATCAGTGACAGACAGGGAAAAGCAACATGACAGTGAACATTGGTATTCCTCCTTTCACCAAGCTATTACATGGCTAGTGCCAGTGTATTTCAGTCTGTAAGTTGGTGCAGTCATGACGAGCATGCATTGTCTGTATGTACTTAATCATGTATTTATGTAGGTGTTCATCTGGGATGAGGAGATCCATCATCTTCAACCACTAGGATTAAGACCATCAGGACTTGGACAGCCTGGCATCTAAAACTTTCCCAAGCTACTTGGATCTTGTCTGGATTTATTTTGCCCTGTGCAAAGTACTTGACTTGCTTTTGCTTTTTTAATAAACATTTTCATACTTTATTATTAAAGTTCTGGCTTTGATCATTACTGTTTCTGCTTTCTGTTGTGCAACTTTTAAGTCATGTTTATTTCTTTTTTTTATTATTTTGTCAAGTGTTTTGCAAGCCTCCCCCTGCCAGCTACTGCTTTAAAGTATTATCATGCTTTTATTCTGTTGTTATTTGTCTTTACTTAAAGTAGCTTTGTCTTTGATGGTTGTTCTTGTTAAAAAAAGTTTTGCACTTTCTGCTAGTATTTTGTGCCTTTAGTGTACTTTTACTTTATGTCACTACATTTCTGCACTTATTATGGAGTGAACAATTACAAAGTGCAGATGGATTAAGAACATTCCACCTCAGGGTAGGCATGTTCTTTAATGAGTTTTTTGCTTAGGTGGTACACATTTTGAAGAGGAGGGGTAGAACCTGAAAAAGGTCAAGTAAGATCATCGTTCTACCCTGGTTAACAATGAAAAACAAATTAATATTCGTGATTTATTTAACTCTGTTATGGTTGTAGAAAGAGAAAAATGTTAGCTTTAGAAAAGTTAAAAGCTAGATCTGATGTTGTCAAATTTCATTCTGTCCTCAACTGTTGGGTTCGGTTCCAATCCCCAGATCTGACTTGGCTGTTACTAAAGCTCATGGTAACCAAAAAGTTCTTGAGCTCCTCCCTTACCCATAATGCACCAATCCCTAACATACCCTAGATCTTCTTTGAAGCTTTTCTTGAACGACATGGTTAGCCTTAGCTCTTGAGCATTTATTAAGACAAATGATTATTGCTCTGAGAGTGTTGATGGAGAAGTACAGAGAAGGTCAGAAGGAGTTGCATTGCGTTTTTGTAGACTTAGAGAACGCATATGACAGGGTGTCTAGGGAGGAGTTGTAGTATTGTATGAGGAAGTTGGGAGTCTCAGAGAAGTATGTAAGAGTGGTACAGGATATGTACGAGGGTAGTGTGACAGCGGTGAGGTCTGCGGTGGGAGTGATGGATGCGTTTAAGGTGGAGGTGGGATTACATCAAGGATCAGCTCTGAGCCCTTTCTTATTTGCAGTGGTGATGGACAGGTTGACAGATGAGATCAGACAGGAGTCGCCATGGACTATGATGTTTGCAGATGACATTGTGATCTGTAGTGAGAGTAGGGAACAGGTGGAGGAGACCCTGGAGAGATGGAGATATGCTCTAGAGAGAAGAGGAATGAAGGTCAGCAGGACTAAGACAGAATATATGTGTGTGAATGAGAGGGAGGACAGAAGAATGGTGAGGATGCAAGGAGTAGAGGTGGCGAAGGTGGATGAGTTTAAATACTTTGGGTCAATAGTTCAGAGTAACGATGAGTGTGGAAGAGAGGTGAAGAAGAGAGTACAGGCAGGATGGAGTGGGTGGAGAAGAGTGTCAGGAGTGATTTGTGACAGACGAGTACCAGTAAGAGTGAAAGGGATGGTCTACAAGAGGGTAGTGAGACCAGCTATGTTATATGGGTTGGAGACAGTGGCATTGACAAAAAGGCAGGAGTTAGAGCTGGATGTGGCAGAGTTAAAGATGTTAAGATTTGCACTGGGTGTGACAAGGGTGGACAGGATTAGGAATAAGTATATTAGAGGGTCAGCCCAGGTTGGAAGGTTTGGAGACAAAGCCAGAGAGGCAAAATTACGTTGGTTTGAACATGTGCTGAGGAGGGATGCTGAGTATATTGGGAAAAAGATGCTAAGGATGAAGCTACCAGGTAACAGGAAAAGAGGAAGGCCTAAGATAAGGTTTATGGATGTGATGAGAGAGGACATGCAGGTGTTTGGTGTGACAGAGCAAGATGCAGAGGATGGGAAGAAATGGAAACAGATGATCCGCTGTGGCGACCCCTAACGAGAACTGCCGAAAGATGATGATGATGATGATTATTTATTTTCTTAACTTTGACTTAGAAATATATTTTATTCTGTTACCGTATACACTCTTCTCCTTTACCTTTTTTCTTTCCCTTATAATTTCCTTCATACACATTGGTGTATTTCTCTGTACCTTTGTTAGTATAACTTGTTCCTTTTCTTTTTCTGCTAAGTTAATTAAAAAAAAACTTTCACTATTTCTTTCCTTTTCTCTTCTGTCAGTCGTTATATCTGATAATGGACCTGCCAGCTTCAAAAAGTTTCTTCTGATGCCCACACTTCTTTTTTTTAAACACCTTTATTGAATTATCACTTGTGACACAGACAAATATACATTTATATAAAAGTAATCAAACTGTACTAAGAAGTTAAGATTAACAAAAATTATACTTCAGAAATATTGCTATATATCATATAGCCTAAGCAATATTACATAAATTATTCAGTTCCTGCCTCTTTTTTTTAAAACAAGAAGCATCTTTATTAAACCATCACTTACGACATAAGCAGTCATACATGTATATAAATGAAAACAAACCACACCAACACACTTCTAATTGCAAGCATGTTACATCACAAACTATACTGACACACACTCAGTTGCAAACATTATACATCACTTATAATCTACCCCTGATGCCAACACTTTGTGTTTATTGTGTAGGCCCTCAACACTTACAGGAGGATTGCTCAATTTGTAAAAACTTTAATAACCCAAGGGCCTTAGCAGACAGGAGAAATAAACTCATCTTAAAATATTGCTCCCTTCTTCATTCGGAGAAGCTATTGCTGGGGGTCAATCCTCAAAAGTCCAAGACTAAAGAGAATCGGCGCAGATACAGATAGGTGTTCTCCCGGTTCCTGTCCCCTCGGGTCAAGGAGTCCCTCCATCTGTGACACCTCCACTGCCTACTCCTTCGCTGATTCTGGTTGTTTCAGAGTCCCTGGATCTGAACCTCCTGGGTCTATCTGGCTCAGATCCGAAGATACTATCATCTTCGGATCTGAAGTCTACTCTTGCGTGCACCGGCTCTGACTTATTCAGATCCTGATGACTCATGGATCCAAAGCTGCCTTGTCGGGTTCAGGGTGTTGAAGTCAACTCCGAGGTTTTCTGAGCCATCTTTACCCCTTGGAGCTTCGGCATTGGATAGCTTGGCTCAGACTTCCTCCTCGGGGAGATTACTCTTGGGGCAGAAGGAGGCAGTGATCCAGATTCTTGCCTTCTCGGAGCCAATGTCTTCCTTCTCTCCAGAGCAGTTTGCCTTCGAGGTAGTGAAGAGAGTATTCTCTGCTCCGAAAGGACAGGTGCATCCAACCCCTTGGATCTCCAATCTAGTTCCCGGATGCCTCTGCACTTAGAGCCACATCATTCTATGCTACAGGCATAACAAGCTCAAGGCATCCATACCACCTAGTAGAGTCTTACACTCTCTTTCAGCACTTCACCGGACATCCTACCAAGGAAGTTCCTGGGAAGAGGAAGTGGAAGAAGAGGCACTTGGACTCTCAGCAAGAGTCAGTCACTGAAGATACTGATTTCGGTGAGTGAGAATGCAACAGTTGAGGAAGAATGAAAGAATGAAAGTGGACAACTCGCATGAAACTTTATGGTAAGTACGCAACTTCTTATTAACAAATCTTTGTGAGTTCTTTAAACATACTCTGAATAAAGAAAAAAAAAATAAGTTAGCTTTTGAAAAGTAAACAGTTCTGCTCCTACTTCTGCTGAAGCTTTGACATGGTATTCCCTCTTGAGATTGACCCCCATCCTTGGGGCCTAAAGCCTGAAACAGTAACTAGTAAGCCCAAAGACCGGGATAAAGGTCTTAAAAGAAAGCATTGTTTGGACAGTATTGACAATAGCCATGCAAAGAATTCCTCTCCAGGTTCTATTTTGAAAAAGTCTAGTTCTGAGGATGCTTCCTCTATCTTTTTCCTCTTCTGGTGTTTCTGAGTTACCAGTGATAGTGGTTTCAGGGAGCTCTGAGGATTAACATTTTAGGACTGATAGCATGTCTTCCAAGTCTAATGCTAAAGTAAAAAAAAAAATTGGTAAATTCTAGAAAGTCGTCTTCCAAGTCATTCAGATCCCATTGTAATGTTTTTGTTGAACTGGGCTACAGAAAGATGCAGGCATATCTGAGGCCCAACAAATGAAGTCTCTGGGCTCTTTCCCAGCTAACACTGGAGTGGCTAGAGAATCTTCTTCTTTGCCACATTTTTCCATTGCACCTTCTCAGCACTTATCACTAGACCTGTTAACAGACAGTGGTTCATTTGAGTCTGATACTGGATCCGCATGTATAGGGGTCAATACCTGTTGGAGTTTCAGCATCAACTGTGATGCCACAGACAGGACTTTAGACTTCAACACTAAAGCCATTTTCTATTTTTCACTAACTCTTATAGGCAGAAGAAAGCTACATTTACAGTAGGGGTGGTCATGCAGCCTATGGGTGACAACTTGAACTTTGATTTGCACGTGCATCAAAAGACGGAAAGACCCGCCAAAAGCTTGAGCCACTTTATGAAGCAAAAAACGTTGTCGCTGACAGCACTAAAAACCCGTAGCAACTACTCATCTACTGCCTTCACTCATATGTGACTCTCCTGTATTTACAAATCTACAGGCTACACTTAAATCTAAGCTAGAGCAATGTATACTAAGGTACATAATTTCCTGCTAGCAAACCTTATAGAACCAACCACTGTATTGCTCTAAAACTGCTCATCTGGTTAGAACTACCTCATTATTTTATCTCTTCCTAGTTAATCATAACCCACAATGTAGTTTGTGATCCCGTAAAATGCCCATCTTTGACGGACTTCTTTCAGCATTACTGGCCAACCTGGCCACTACATTCAAAATATAAAGTTCTTAACATTCAGAATCTTAGAACTCAGCTGGAAATGCCATTTACTCAAATTGTTTTCCCAAATTATAGAACTCAACTCCCCTTTTCAAGACCTTAATAATAGACTTCCATATGTTTAAAATGGGACATAACAATTCTGCTCCTGCTCAACTTCTGAGTAAATGTAGAATGTTATGTTGTTCTATCTCGTCTTCATTCATTGCTGATTGGGTTCAGAAGCAAGAATCGGTTCCAGCTTGACCTATACAAAAGCTGGAGAGCTTCCACCTGCTCCTGGCTACACCCTGTTCCATCATGCACAGGGAAGTATACCCAGATCTCGTTTGCTGCTAAACAAGATTGGGTGCTTCCACGCAGGCTCTAGGCTAAGTGGAAACTTTTTTTCAGTTTATCTTAGTGTTATTACAAAATGTTATAATACATTGCATATTTCTAACTTTTAGAGTACTGTGATAATGTTTTGAGAGTGATCGTTGCTGTTGTTGTGCTGTTCTGTTGGCAGTCTACCTCCAGGCCCATTTGTTTTTTCTCCCTATCCCCGGTCCCAAACTCGTTTAAGTTAGAGAATTTAGGGTTATTATTCTTATTATTTCCTTTCTCGTTGGGTAGTCCATTTGAGTTAGAGGGATCCCTTTTGCCCGTTTGACTTAGAGGGTTTCCCCTCCCTTCTTTTCCCCTTTTCTTTTGTAGGAGTTAGTTGTTTTAATTAGAGACGTCTCCTCCTGTTATTGTATGTAGTAATTTAGTCTTTTGGCTGTGTGTGTGTGTTAACCTTGCATATTTACAAAAAAAAAAAGTTGATTTTTTTTTTCCTTTTGTGTGTTCCAGGTTAGCGTTCTTGTTTGGTTGTTGATGGCTGGCGAGACTGTCTAAGGATACTAGAGAAACAAAACCTTCTGGTTTTAAGAAATATGATAAATGCAGTCAGAAAATGTCTTTGACAGATGGACACACCAGCTGTGTGTATTTTCTGGATGCTGTCCACCTTCAGGAATCATGTTTCTTCTGCCATGCCTTTAGTTCCAGGGTGTTAATGGAGAGAAGGAACAAAATGATACTGAGAGGCTTGCTAAAAATGCCTTTTTCAGAGGCTATAGAAGGGAATCAGAGTTCTTCAAAAACAACTCAACAATCCCCATCTTCAAGGTCTGAAAAATCTACTAAAAGATCATCTTCTGCTGCTCCACTATCGGAGCCGATTAAAAAGATTGCTAAAGACTCATCTTTGGACCCAAAGGCTGTCGGACCCGACAGATCTCCCTCTTCGGTCCCCATTGTCATTTTGGGGCTGACAAAGTTCCAGTTTCAGAGCTGGTCCCCAGTCTTGGAACCGGTCTCCCCAGTGCTGAGATATCCTTTATTACAGCCTGCGAGGTCTTCGACTCTATCATCTCGATCCTCCAGGAGCCTGTTGGATGATGATGTGGAGTGGGTGGTCAAGAGACTTTTATGGATGCCGGCACTGGCCAAGATACTGTCGACTCCAACCCAGAATGAATTGGGGCTGACTGACATCTCTTCCTCTTCATCGATTCCTCCTCCGACCCATTCTGGGGCCTTGGAGCCTGAGCGCCTGGATCTGATTGTAGTGGAATTGTCAGTACCGAGACCTGCTCTGGGATCTTCGGGCCTGACTAGTGCTCCGACCTCCTCGGTTCCATTGGATTTCGAGGGGTCTAGGAGCCGACACTCCCCTGTTGGGTCCAAGGAGGAAAGTCGAGTTGGACAGTTGTCTGACCCAAATTTACCTCTTGGAGCTTCGGTGTGGATGAGCTCAGTACCTACATCAGCCTTGGAGCCCACTGCCTTGGTTGGAACCTCCTCGGAGAAGGGCCGTGGGGCTTTCAAGGTGATGAGAGTGCCGTCACCTCAGACAACTCTGCTCTCAGGTTCAAGTACTCTTCCCTCCAGAGTGCCAGTGTCTGTCTCTTTGCCATCGCTCCCACCCAGGCGTGGAGACCAAAAGCCCCAGGACGCCCCATTGGGCGAAGCAATCTCTTCCAAAACCTCTTCTGGGTACTCCTCTGAGGAGGTCAGTTGGAAGAGATTATGCAAAAGGAAGCATTTAGACTCCCCTGAGGAGTGCACCACTTCAGACCTGGACCTCGATGAGTCAGAAGGATCCCCACAGTTACCCTCTGAGGATGTCTGTTTTGCAGACATCCTAGAGATCCTTAAGCAGAGAAGTGGCTGGAAGTCCGTCAACCCTTCTGAGGCTTTTGGATCTCACCCTTCCACCTCTTGGGTTCATGACCAACTCATGAACATAGTCGGTTAGAAGGTGTGGGGCTCTCTGGACTCAGTGGAGCCTGTTCCTAGGAGGCCAGATAGAGTCATCACTGCGCCTTCGGATAGGGAATTGCTCAATAAAGGTGTCCCGGTAGATGCTATGGTGGTGGCGGCGGCCATCAAGAAGGAATTGTCTGAGACATCCTCATCTGTCCATCCACCAAATAAAAAGTCTCGAATGATGGACAGATATGGAAAGCATATTTTTTCTTCAGCGTTCTTTGCCCTTCAGTCGCTGAACTACCTAACCCATTTCACTAGGCTTCAGAGGGATATCCTGAAGGAGCTAGGAGATACCCTCCAAGGATCTGTAGCAGCGGAGGTCTTGGACAAGGTTACGTCCTTGCTGTCCACCTTAAATTCTGTTGTGAACTCCTCCATGCGGCTTATTTCCTATGCAGCCGATGGAACGAGTAGAGCAGCGGGTACAGGAATTTCTTAAGGAGGCATTCTTGAATGCACTTATCCGTTTTCGCAGAACCTTTCAAGTCTTCCTTTATTAACACCCCTTTTGATGGCTCGTCCTTGTTCGGGCCAAAGGTTAAAGAGACTCTAACCAGATGCAAACAGGACGAAAATACGATCTGAAGTAGGAGATTCATTTGTCTGCAACCTGTGGGTTATGGATCCGATATCGGATCCGAACCGGCATGGTTTACCAGCTATGGATCCAAGCTCTCAGCTCCTCCCCACACCCATAATGCCCTGCTCTACCCTCATGACCTCAGATCTGCATGGTGACCAGATTGTTTTCCAGCTCTCCAGCTAAGTGCTAGTTTCAACTATTTAAATTGTAAAATTTAAAGAATTTTTTTTTTTAGTGTTTAAACTAAAAGTTATATCCTGTGTGTGTCTTGGGCCTGTGAGTGATTTTGTGTTTCTTTAGTTACTTCTTTAGTTATAGTAACTACTATTGTAGATTGGGATGTCTGAGCAACCCAAGTCTATTTTTCAGCTGATGGCCACACGGGGTTGAACACCTCACATCTGGATGTTCCATTTGTGCAGGGTTCAACCCCAAGCGGAGGTCCAAGCTTGTTTTGGCTTATTCCTTCCTCCTGCTCCTGGGACTCAACCTCCCGCTTCTGGTTCGGAGGAGAGGGATGCTAACCGGAGGGAGAAGCACGGCCGAGACCTCTGTTTCGCCCCGCCAAGCGGCTTCTCATTGTCGGCTCGGTCTCCTCCTCCTCGGCCCGCCCCAGTGAGTTTTCACCGGGACCTGAGGAGGAGCGAGGCTATCGAGGAGGCACTCTGCTGATCTGGACCGGATGATGAGAAGGTTCATCCAGGCCCAGATGCAGATGGGAGTGGGAGCTCAACACCCTTTTTCAAACCGGATCCGGGGATCAGTGCTCGCCATCTGTGTCGGAGCGGGAGCCGATTGTCGGATCCTTTGTTCTTGATGTAGTGGAGAGGGCCCAAGGAGGCACATTGACTTCCGTGTTCTTG
The DNA here is from genome assembly GCF_019279795.1 of Protopterus annectens. Classification (NCBI taxonomy): domain Eukaryota; kingdom Metazoa; phylum Chordata; order Ceratodontiformes; family Protopteridae; genus Protopterus; species Protopterus annectens. The sequence continues at coordinate 1,412,943,783 of NC_056743.1, forward strand.
GAGGCATTTGAAGCGGGCCTGTTCTCCCTTGGGTGTCCCTCCTGCCGACCCCTGGTGGACCTCATTACCACCAGGGCGTGGAAGGAACCGGACACCGTGGAGCCAATCCCTAAGAGGCCCGAGATGCCATGTTGACGGGCGCGGCCACCAAGAGGGAACTTGCTCAGGAGAGTCCTCAGTCCATCCTTCGAGCAAGGAGTCTCGATGATGGACCGCGATGTTTAGTTCAGGAACTACCTGGCACATCGCCATTAGGATGCAGCGAGATCTCATTAAAGAAAGTCCATGTCGGAGGAGGACAAAATGCTGCACTCCACCCGCATGGCCACTCTTAGATCAGTTACTGCAGGCCTAGTCACTAGACGCCAGGCCTGGTTTTCTGAGCCCTTCAAAGCGCCATTTCCTTTGATGGTTCTGCCCTCTTTGGCAAAACCGCTCACACTTTGACCCAGAGCGAGAAGGACGGAAGACGCTGTCTGCCGCCCGAACCGCTTCTCTGCACCCCAGAGGCCCTACTCTAGGAACCAAAAGGGTCAGAAGAAGATGTGGTTCCGGAAGTCGCAGCAATCCCAGCCTGCTCCGGACAACCAGTCCTCCCGTGGCAGAGGAGGACAGGGAGGACGCCGCCCTAGAGGCAGAGGGGCTCCCAGGAACTTCGGGTCCAGAGAACCTTCTCTGAACGGCCCGCAGCAACCCTGAGGGTTGCCCGCTGCTCCACTCTGGAGGCAGTCGGGGACAGGCACCTAGCGGCATGGGAGTCCATAACATCAGACCGCTGGGTTCTCCAAATCATATCCAGAGGATACCGCATCCCTTTCATCACTTACCAAAGTTGAAGTCCCTCCCAGACGCTCCACCCGGAGGCTGCTTTGGCAGAAATTGGCCATCTGCTAAAGAAAAGAGCCATCCAGCCCGCCCCCAGACCAGATCGGATCAGGATTCTACTCCAGGTTCTTTTAGTGCCAAAAAGACGGGGAACTAAGACCAATTCTAGACCTTTCTCTCTTGAACCTGGCAGTCCCCAAGGAAAAATTCAATGGTCACTCTGCAATCTATTCTCCCTTCTGGGAGAAAATCACTGGATGTGTTCTATAGACCTCAAAGATGCATTACTACATCCTGATGGACAGGCGCTCCAGGAGGTTCCTCCGCCGGCTGGGAGCCAGTCACTACCAGTTCGGGTCCTTCCCTTTGGTCTCACCACAGCCCCAGGGTGTTCACCAAAGTATTAGCAGTGGTAGCCCACCTGAGGCTTCAGGGGTGCAGGTCTTCCCCTACCTGGACGACTGGCTTCTTACCGCCCAACAAGGCATCTACTATTATTGGCGAGACTCCTTTCTCCATCTTGCTCCGTTTCTGGGCATTACAATAAATACAAAGAAATCCAACCTGGCGCCCACACAGCTCTTAGATTTTATAGGGGCCAGGTTAGACACAAGGAGTTTAAGAGCCTTCCTCACTGCGGACAGAGTTCAAAATCTGCAGCTCCAGGTGTGGGCCATTCTCCACTCAAGTTCTGTTCAAGGAGTTGGTCCTGAGGGCTCTAGGGTCCATGGCGCCTGCTATAGCACTTCTTCCTTTGCCAGGCTCAATATGCATCCTCCAGTGGACTCTCTTAGTACAATGGTCATACCTTGCTCTCCTATGCATCATCCCATTGCGATCAGCAAGGCTTGCAAGCGGTCCCTCCTGTGGTGGCTTCCTCCCCAGATCTCCACGGAGGCCGCCCATTTTGTGCTTCTCCCCTCTCGCCACGGTGACCACGGACGCCGGGGGCATTTTATGGCCGGACCGCCCAAGGCACGTGGAACGATACAGAGACCTTACTGCATATCAACGTTCCAGAGATGAGAGCAGTGCTCTTAGCGTTGCTAGCACTTCAGGACTTTCTTCCCTTGGGAACAATTATGATTCAATCGGACAACATGTCTGTTGTCTGGTACATCAACAAGCAAGGGGAACAAGGTCTTACCCCTTTGTCGAGAAGCCATGAGAGTTTGGGAATGGGCAATCTCCACCAACCGCTTTCTAATAGCAACGCACATTCCGGTCGGTCCAACATCCTGGCGGACAAGCTCAGTCGCACCATTCTGACCCCTTACGAGTGGTCTCTCAATTTTCAAGTAGCGGAACGATATTCGCAGGGAACTCCTTCATGCGATCTTTTGCCTCTCCCTCAAACACCAAGTACAGTGCGTTTTTTTGCTCTGATACCTCCAGGAGGTTCTCCAAGAGACTCTCTGGTGCATGCTTGGCCACCCGGTCTTCTGTGCTTATCCACCCTTGCCTTTGATGCTCCAAGTTCTTCAGAAAGCCTCTCGGGTGGGTTGCAGAATGATTCTCATTGTTTGGCCTCGACAGATCTGGTTCCCCTTTCTAAGGTCTCACTGTGAATCCTCCTTGGATTCTAGATCCCATTCCGGATCTGATATCCCACCCATCCTGCATACCTCCTCCGAACCTGGACAACCTGAAGCTTGCTCCAGTTCCACTCTTGATCAGGACTACCTGTTAAGGCAATCCTGGTGGCAGCTCATAAACCGTCCACTAGGAAAGTCTACCGCAGCAAGTGGAAACGGAAGCCTGAATCCCTTCACGCTCCTCTCCCTTTAGTGCTTGACTTTCTAACCACTCTTTTAACGATGGTGCCAGCAGTTCCACAGTCAAAGTACAACTGGCGGCAATTTCTCATTATCACGTTGGTCATGACTCTAATCCACTCATGTCAGCCAAGTTGTGTAAAATTTTCCTTAAAGGTACTTTCCTTCTCAGGCCCCCTGTAAAACAAGCGGTTCCTCCTTGGGATCTCTCCTTAGTTCTCCAGGCCTTGAACCAGCTGCCACGGTGGATCTCAAATTCTTGTCTTTCAAGACAGCCTTTTTAGTAGCCATTACATCGCCAAGAGAGTTTCAGAGCTCCAAGCATTATCAGCTAAACCTCCTTTCCTGGTATTTCATCCGGACCGTGTTTACCTCAGGACCAACCCGCCCTTTCTTCCTAAAGTAGCTTCTGAAGCAAACATTAATCAGTCCATTAACCTCCCTGTTTTCTTTCCTAAATATGAAAACAAAGGTGAATACAAGCTTCACTCCTTAGATGTTCACAGGCAACTTAGATTTTATCTAAACAGAACGGCTGGTCATAGGCAATCCGACCAGTTGTTTATTTCCTTTGCTAAATTTAATTTGGGCAAGCCAATTTCTAAAGTTTCTCTGTTTCGCTGGATTTCACAGTGCATCTTATTGGCTTATCAAGCTTCAGGAAGGCCCGGAGGGTGTACACGCCCATTCAACCCGGTCAGTATCTACCTCGGCAGCCTTTAAGGCTAGGATTCCTCTAGATGATATTTGTGCAGCAGCCACGTGGACTTCATCTCATACTTTTATTTCCCACTATAAGTTGGATCTTGCATCTAGGGGTAGAGCATCATATATCCTTCCATGATGGCCGCCCAAGATTCAGGTAGCTGGGGACTCTGTCCCACAGGTTGCAGACAAATGAATCTCCTACTTCAGATTTAGAAGTTATGTACTCACCATAACGTTCCATCTGAGTAGGTGTATTCATTTGTCTGCAACCATCCCGCCCTCCTATCCCCCTGGCATTTCAGTTTCCTGCATATTATGTGTTACCCTTTTCAGGGTGTTTTTGCTGTTGGCAAACTCGATCTGAGGTCATGAGGGTAGAGCAGGGCATTATGGGTGAGGGGAGGAGCTGAGAGCTTGGATCCATAGCTGGTAAACCATGCCGGTTCGGATCCGATATCGGATCCATAACCCACAGGTTGCAGACAAATGAATACACCTACTCAGATGGAACGTTATGGTGAGTACATAACTTCTAATTTTCTGCCGTTGGAGTCTGTTTCTTCCTCTCTACTAGACCTTATTCCATAGGTCAGAAGGGGGGAAAATGTGGTTTTGTAAGTCCCGAAGAGCTTTCCCAGATGCAGTTGGTGATTCTTCCCCCAGGGACAGAGGGGGAACTAACAATGGAAGATGCTGACCACGTGGCAGAGGGAGTCCGCAAAACCAAGGTGACAGGGACTCCTTCATTGGTAAACCCTTTCAGCGCTCCTGAGAGGATGCCCGTCTGTCCATCTCTGGAGGCAGTCAGGGGTCGATTATTGTTGTACCCAAACGCCTGGCTAGAAATCACAAGAGAGAAGTGGGTACAAATGATCATATCCAGAGGTTATTACATACCCTTTTCCTCTCTCCCATTAGAAAAAAAATCAGTCCCAGATTTTCCACCCAGTCAAAGAGATCATGCAACTCTAGAGGCACAAAAGTTGCTAGAAAAAAAGACATTCAAAATGTTCCTGCAGACCAAATTGAATCCAGAACTTACTCAGGGTTCTTTTTAGTTCCAAAAAAGACAGGCGACTAGAGGCCCATCTGGATCTCAGCAGACTAAACAAGTCCATCAAGAAATCAAAGTTCCAGATGGTGACATTGCAGTCGATGCTCCCCTTTCTGGGGAAAAACAATTGGATGTGCTCGATAGATCTCCAGGGTGAGTACTACCACATAAAAATGGACAGCTGATCCATGAGACATTTGCGCTTTCAGCTGTGGGCCAGTCATTACCAGTTTCGAGTTCTCCCCTTTGGTCTCACTACAGCCCCAAAAGTGTTCACCAAATGCATGGCAATAGTTACGGCCCACTTGAGGCTTCTAGGATTCCGGGTGTTTCTGTACTTAGATGACTGGCTCCTAACCTCCACCACCAAGCATCTACTAACGAGAGCGAGAGACACCACCATCTACCTTTGCTCCCAGCTAGGCATCACAATAAACTTCAGAAAATCTGCCTTGTTGCCATCACAGCTTATTGTATTTATAGGGGCAGACTTAGATACAAGACAAATGTTGGCCAAACTTCCCCCCGAGAGGATTCAAACCTTATGTCATCAGGTCAGGAACCTCTTAACCAAGAAAAAAGTATAGGCGAAGGTTGTTTTGAAAGTTTTGGTTACCATGGTGCAGCAATACCCTTGATACCTTTAGCTCACCTACACATGAGGATTCTTTAGTGGCTATTATGCACCCAGCAGTCCATGCAGGAACTACCTATGTCTCACAAAATTATCATAACAGAATCCTACAAGAAAGACCTGTGCTGGTGACTTCACTCCACTCAAGTGACCTTAGGTTGACCGTTTGTCTTTCCGCAGCTAGCAGCCACAGTGACCACGGATGCTTCCCAGATAGGGTGGGGTGGCATTATCTGGGGAGGACTGGCCAAGGTATTTGGCAGGAAAACGAGTACCACTTGCATATCAACGTCCTAGAGATGAGAGCGGTGCTGTTGGTGTTGCAAGCATTTCAGAACTCCCTTCCACTAGGAACAATTGCAATACAGACAGACAACATGTCAGTAGTGTGGTATATAGACAAACAAGGAGGAACCAAATCCTACTTTCTGTGTCATGAGGCCCAGAGAGTATGGCAATAGGCACTCTCTTCCCAATGTTTTGTCATAGCAACGCACATCCTGGGAAGTCCAACGTGATAGCGGACAAACTCAGCAGAGCTATTCTGATGCCTCAGGAGTGGTCCTTAAAACAGGAAGTTGCGGAAGAGATTTTCCGCAAGTGGGGCCAGCCTCACTGTGACCTCTTTGCCGTGCCCATGAATGCCAGATGCAGCAGCTACTTTGCCCTGATCCTCCCTCCAGGGGAGTCAGCAAGGTATGCACTTGTACATGATTGGCTCTCTGGTCTCCTCTATGCCTTTCCTCCATTCCCTTTCATCCCCAAAGTCCTTCAGAAAGCCAGCACGTTGAGAAGCAACTTGATACTTATTGCCCCATACAGATTTGGTTCCCCTTCCTATGGCCCCATCTCCAGGAGAAGCTGTGGGTTCTGGACCCAGTTCCAGATTTCCTGACTCATTCGTCAGGGAAGCTTCATCCATCAGTTCAAACCCTCAAGTTGACAGCTTGGCTGCTCCAGTTCCACACATAGCCAGGCTTCCAGATATTTCCCCTGCAGTGAAACATGTTTTGATTTCATCTCATAAGACCTCAACCAGAAAATTGTATTCTAGCAAATGGAAAAGATTTTCAAGTTGGGCTTTCAACAACCACATTGACCCTTTTACTGCACCTATACAAACCGTCTTGGATTTCCTTGCTAAGCTTTTTGATGAAGGTGCAGCTGCAGCTACAATATAAAAAATTAGCTGCTATATCAGACTTTCATATTGGAGAAATGGGACAAAAAATCATGTCCCACAAGCTTTGTAAAGCTTTCTTGAAAGGTACATTCTTACTGAGGCCTCCGGTAAAAGAACCACCAGTGCCATGGGACCTAAACTTTGTTTTATCTGCCTTGATCCTTCATCCATTTGAACCTGCATCATTTTGTGACCTAAAGTTTTTAACGTAGAAGACAACCTTTTTGGTAGCCATTATGTCTGCTAGATGGGTGTCAGAGTTTCAAGCATTATCAATCCTTTCATGACTTTTCACAAGGATAGAGTTTCCCTGGGAACTAACCCTTCATTTCTTCCAAAGGTATGCTGAGAAAGTAATCTAAATCAATCCATTGACTTACCTATCTTTTTCCCTAACTATGGCAACAAGTCAGAGAACAGATTACACCAACTAGACGTACACAGACAGCTACGTTTCTGTCTTAACAGAACAAAGGAGTTCAGGAAGTCAGACCAGCTGTTTGTATAGTTTTTGGATAAAAATAAAGGTGCTCCCATATCCAAGGCCACACTTTCCAAGTGGCTTACTGACTGCATAACTTTCACATACAAATCTCATAATAGAGAACTTCCAGTGAAAGTAAAAGGTCACTCCACAAGAGCTATAGCAACCTCGTCGGCCTTTCAGGCAAGGTTACGCATGGATTCAGTTTGTGCAGCAGCAACATGGGTAAAGCCTCATACCTTGATCACTCATTACAAAGTCGATTTGGCCTCCAGAAACAGGGCTTCCTTTGGATCCACTGTTTTGAAGAGTATTTTCCCTTGAGCCACCCAAGAAAGAAGGTGCTAGGGTCACTGTCTCAACCAGCAATGAATGAAGCTGAGATAGGACAACATAACATTAAGAAGTCATATACTCACCATCACGTTCCATGTTTGTTGTCCATCTCACCTTCATTCTTGCCTCCCACCCTCCTTCCCCCACCTTCGCTCCTGGAGGATCGAGTGGTGTTCTTGCAAAAATTAGAAATCATATTCTCTGAATCTCTTCTTCGTCTCTTTTTGGATATGGCTGTATGTTAGAGATATTAACTATCGAACAAAGCTCCAGTCCACCAAGAACACAAGCCCAAAAGTTCCTTAACGCGTTTTTATTATTTTGCACAAGAGAAAAGACACAGTGTGGCTTCTTCAGAGGAATTTTTAAAAAGAATACAAAAGTACCTCCTTTTTATAGGAGTTACTAATTACTTAATTAGTAATTTAAAAGCTTAGTTAAAAAGACAGACACAATAACCTCTACATCATCTTATCTTCAAACTTTTTGTGTTGACAAGTCTTTGTTCAGAAACAGGGTGTAGCTATGGGCCTAAACCTGTGGTAGCTCACCGCCTGGTGCAGAATTTATTTATGGCCTATTGGGAAAGGCACTCTTACTTAATAACAAAGATTGGAACGATAAGATCTCAGATGTGTTTATTTTATTTAAGGGTGACTCATCAAGGGCTCTTTGTTGAGTATTTGAACTCAACAACAACCTTTTTAAAATTCACCTACCGATTTGAAACTGACTCAGTTGACTATCTTGATGTTAGCTTGTCAAGGCTTCCAATGTCTGACAAGCTTAAAGCGGTTACCTTTAGGAAGGCTACTACTTGAATTCCTTCCTTCATTTCACTAGTTCCCATCCATTAAAACAAAAGAGCCATCGTGAAAGGCCAACTAGTGAGGGCGCAAAGAATGTGCAGTGAGGTGTGTGATTTTCAGTCCGAAGTGACTAGCTTGAAGGTGTATTTTTACATCGTATCCATCGGGGTTGGTGGATGACCTTATTAATGAGGTGTCCACTAAGAAGGAGCATGAACCCCTTCTTCCAGTATTACCCTTAGTTGAAGTCCCTGAGCATACAGCTAGTGACATTCCATCTATGTCACTTTCTTTGTGTTTGTTTCTGAAAACACACCACAGGAATTCGGGTGTAGTTTTGTCATGACATACAACATAAATTCTGATGCTATTTGGGCATTTTGATGAAGAACTGGTATTTCATTTCTACACATGCATTGTTGTCTGACAAACTAGGATAAAACCCATGTCGTTTTATAATAGGATTAAGGGTCATTCCCTTGTGGTATGTGCAATTGGTGCAATCTCATTAAGTCAGGTACCTCATTTGAGGTTTCAGATAGGAAATATTTTATTAAGTGTAGGATCTGTTGTGACACGAATCTATAATCTACCTGGCCGCTGTTCTGCTTTCTACGTCACGAAGACGGATAGAAAGTTTAAGGATACCAGCACCATTATGCAATTAAAAAACAAATGAAAATGCATTAGCTAAGCATGTATTTAATAACCGGCCATGCATTTTCATGGGCATTGATCATGTTCCCTTCTATTTTACTTGAAATACGTGAATTGTTGTAAGCTAAAATTAGACTCTTTTAATACACAAATGAAAGTTGTAATATAGCCCCAGTGTTAAAGTATAAAAGAGGTGACATTCAGTAAATTGAAAATGTCTCTTAATGAATACTCACCTACTTGGCTTGTCAGTATTGACAGTATTGCCCGTTTTTACACAAAAGAAGCTTTTAATATAAACCTTTTTTTGTATAGTAGTACTGACATTCTTCATTTTCAAGTATTCTTAATGTACATGAACTAGTTAGTCAGATACATTATAAGATTGCATTTCAGGCAGAGTAAGTCTGTGCTAACTTCTAGTTATTCGGATTATGACTGCACTACAAACTGTCTCCTTTATCTTTAAGAAGTTAGCTAGAGAAAATGTCTTTTTAGAAACATTTTTATGTTTTACTTGTTTGATATATTGTTATTACATATATATTTTTGTTTTGACTATTTACATGTTTTATTTCATTTAGAGGCATAACATATGCTTCTGATGTGAAAAACAATTGTTCATTACTTTGAATGCACTTTGAATGCAATTTAAGGGTAAATGTAACAGGTGAGGTTATTGTGTCTGTCTTTTAACTAAGCTTTTAAATTAAGCTACTAATTAAGTAATTAGTAACTCCTATAAAAGGGTACTTTTGTATTCTTTTAAAAAATTCCTCTGATTCTCTTGTGCAAAATAATAAAAACGCGTTAAGGAACTTTTGGGCTTGTGTTCTTGGTGGACTGGAGCTTTGTTCGCTCGTTTGTCTCTTGCTTTTTTAGAGATATTAACTATAGTATGTACAAACAAAGTCTAGGTATAGTTCCCTGTGTATAGGTTCATAGGCTGGTACTAGGCTATCGGCCCTAGGGCCTATACAAGCCTAGCCATAACAATTCCCTGGCTATTTCTTCCCACACTGTTTACTTCCCTGGACCCCTGTCTACCAGGGCGACTGACGTGATCCCTGGGGTGAATTTCCTTTCACTTGTGATAGGGTGTAGCTGCAAGCCAGTGGAAGCTCTTGAGCTTTTGTGTAGGCCGAGTTGGAACCGATTCTCGGTTCTGAACCCAACCAGCAAGAATGAAGGCGAGATGGACAACAAACATGGAACATTATGGTGAGTTATTATATAACTGCATAAACTCATCAGTAATCATATAAATGTATGCTTACACTGTGTGTGTGTGTGTGTGTGTGTGTGTGTGTGTGTGTGTGTGTGTGTGTGTGTGTGTGTGTGTGTGTGTGTGTGTGTGTGTGTGTATGTGTGTGGGGATATATCTATATATATAGTGGGGTGTGTGAATTTGACCTTTTCCCACTCTCATGTGATCTCAAAGTTGGTATATATAATTAGAAGGGGACTTGCCCCCTACAAAAAATATAATGTGATGTTGTCAATCTCGCCTTTATTCTCACTGATGGGTCAGATCCATCATGGCCATTTTGCTGACGAGTGTTTGTGGGTTTCTTTATCTTTCTATCGTAATTGTTAGCATCTGTTTAAGTTAGAGGACGTCTAACTAGTCCTTTTAACGTCTGTTTAAATTAGAGGACGTTCCTTTTTACTTTCCAGTCTTTTCTATCATTTAAAAAAAAAAGAGAAAATATAGTGACATATCAGTTTTATTCCTTTCAAATTTTCCCTATCATTTCCAAGTGTTTTATGTATGTGTGTGTTTTTGTGTGTGTGTGTGTGTGTGTGTGTGTGTGTGTGTGTGTGTGTGCGTGTGTGTGTGTGTGTGTGTGTGTGTGTGTGTGTGTGTGTGTGTGTGTGTGTATGGGCACGCGCGTGTGCCTGTTCTTCTTCTCCTATTATCATTTTTTTACTTTATCAGGTATGTCTCAGAAGCAGGAAGGGAAACCTCTGGGCTTCAAAAAATGTGAAAAATGCAGGATAAATATACTAAGAAAGGAAGGATTATGAAAAGCTATTAAAAGTCAGAAAAACTATAGTAATAAGAATATAAATACGAAAAACACTTAGCCCAGGGCTGTCAAACGACCTCTTTGCTAAGTGGCAAATGAGATCTGAGGAAGCTAGGGGGTTGCATTATGGGTAAAGGAGGCCCACAAGCTTTGCTGAAGACCTCGAGCTAGCAAAATGGCCGAGACCGACCCAAAGATTGGATCCGACCCATCAGTGAGAATAAAGGGTGAGATGGACAACAGACATGGATTGTTATGGTAAGTACATAACTTCCTTTTTTTTTGTTTTGTTTTGGTGTGCTGAAGAAAAGTAACCCCAAAGCATGATATTGCCACCACCATGCTACACCTTGGGGATGGTGTTCGTTTGGTGATGCGAAGTGTTCTATTTAATGTTGTTAATCTTCATTCATTCCTTACTGATGGGTTAACGGTTCTGTCCTCGGAACCGAGCCGGCCAATAACAAGCTCGCATCAGCCAAAAACTCTGGAGCCTAGGTCCTACCCAGAATGCTCTGCTCCCTGTTACACCAGATTTCGTTTGCCGCGTTGCTGTACAGTTGTGTCAACCCACTATCTCAGCTAAGTGTCTAGTTTTTGAACGTTTATACATTTTTCTTATCTTAAATTTTCTCAAAAGTTTATACTAATATTTTCCTACCCTACCGTACACTTTAGACTCTCTCGCTTTAGTCTTTTCCCTTTAGTACCCCCTTTTCTTACCTTGTGGTAATTCTCCATTACAGTCGTTGGTAATCCTTCCTTTATCTTCTTACCCTTTTTGGGTAGCTTTTCATCTTTTTTTTGGTACTGTTCTTCTCCACACCAGTTATGCCAGATAAGAAAAGTAGTGTTGGTTTCAAGCAGTGTAAGGATTGCGGCCGAAAGTTACTGCTTTCCGATGGCCACAACTTATGTGTCTACTGTCTTAATATCTCCCACCTGACTATGGATCCTCTGTGTGGGATTTGTAAAAATTTCTCTACCAGGACTGTCAGTGAGGGGAAGAATAAGTTAATTTTGAAAGGTCTCCTCAAGTCTCCTTTCTCTGAGGCTATTTCTGGGTTGGAGGGCTCACCCCCTCCTGTTAAACCCCACAAGAGGTGTTCTTCCTCTTCTTCATTGAAGTCGCTTCCTTCTTCTCCCTCTGGAGATTGTAGGGAGTCGACTCATAAGAACGTGAAATTGATTACTACTTCGGCGCTGCCACCTGTGACCCTGTCGGCTCCAGGCTCGGCACAGTCCCAAATGATTCTGACTACAGCCATATCTCCTTTATTGATTTCCTGGTTCCTGGTGCAGACCACTATGGTTCCGACAGCTCTGTCACAACCCTTACTGGCTCCATCCATACAGGTTCAATCCCCTACGGCACTGTTGGTACAGTCACCTTTGGCTCCAAGTATGACTCTTCTGTACTCCATGGCGCAGACATTTTCGGCAGCGACATATGCTTCGGTGCAGCTCTTCTCGGCACCATCCTTATTGCCACTGCAGACACTTTCCACTACTGCACCATACCCTTCGGGGCAGACTTGTGCCTTTACTGTGCAGACACCTTCAACTACTACGGCGCTGACATCATCGGCTCAGACGACTTCTACACCGTTTTCTTCTGTGCAGACATCCTTGGCTCCGAGCTCTGCATCTATTGAATTAGTAAGGACCAAATATTCTCCTTCACTGGATCCTTTTGCTAGCAGTCAATATAGCCCTTTTCTAGAAAGGCCAGAATCGCCATTAGCTTTCTCAGTGAGGTCAACCAAGAGTCTTTCTGAACAGGACGTGTTGTGGCTTGTTGACCAGTTGCTTGAGCCCAGAGGTCTCTCCCAACCAGCGAAGTCCATGTTCCCTCATTCAGGTGAACGTTTATCTCCTCAAACATCATCAGTTACCCTTTTGGTTTTTTACAAGTTAGCTTCTAATCAACTCATTCCAGCCCTGCTTGGCATTCAGACCTGTTCTTCGGTTGGAGCATGGTTGCTTACTCTGGCTCTGCTAGCTCTTTTACAGCTATACTTAGAAAGAAAAAGCAACATAATAAAAACCCTTTGCAGCCACCAAAGGCTCAGATAGTACCTTACCTGTTGGTGAGTGAACCAGTAGTGGTCAGCCGGTGTTCCTCAGATCACTCACTTGTTTGTCTGGGTTCCTGTAGTGTAGTCCTTTCAGCCACCATAAATGGGGGTCAGATACATTTATTTATTTATTTTACATTTGCTGACTGGGCTAGTCTAACTGGATATATGTCCATTTTCAGTAGTGGTCTGGGGAGAAAAACTCCAACAGTATTATGCAATGTTATACAAGTGTCAAAGATTACAAGGCATATACAACAGGAAAACGCATCTTGATTGATTACACATATAAAACCCTTATAGATATGTTTTTGCTACCCAAAAAAAAACAAAAAAGGACTTGCATATAAACATTTAGCCAAAATTACATAGAGGCAGATTGTCAGAGAGAGAATAAGGAAACATATACACTGGTATCTGATAAGCATTATGTATACAGAGTTGTGGACAGTAAAGAGATATCAGAAATGGCTAGCAGTTATTATATTGTAGTATTAGAGAACTGGAATAATAATAATTTTTTTTTTACATCTTCTTTAGCTGTTCTAGTGTCCAATGGAGGTATGGGAAAACCATCTTCTGTGGGTCAGAGGCACTCAGCGGGGTGCTTCTCATGATAAATGGAGAAGGAGACTTGCTGATAAGGCTGAACTGCCATCTCCAAGTCGGTCTTCTGCCAAGGTGTCACCTGCAAAGAAAAAAACAGAAGATTAGACATCGTACATCTGAGGACATGGTATCTATTAGAAACGATGCTTTTCTTACCATAGCCAGGCATTTGTTACAGGCTATCAATCCTGGTACTCTGAAATCCTTACTCAAGTGCAATATCAGTAAAGAATTTATTGAGGAAAATCTGTGACAGAATTCTGACATAGACAGAGGGCTTCTTCACCTGTAGATTCCAAAGCCAGTAACCTTGATTCTAAGGAAACTTTGTCCGCTCCACCTCCTTTAGAGGAATTTTCTTTCTTTTAGACTATTTCCAGGATGAGTGAGGCATTTTTATGGAAACAGGTGGATGTTCCCTCTGAATTGTTGAGATACTATGATATGTTACAAGTGGACATACCTCTTTCTACACTAGTCCCTCACATTTTGACGGGCTTTGAAGATGTGTTAAATGCCAACTGTAATAGTCCTGACTGTTAACCTTCAATCCTCAAAATGTCAGATAGACTGTATAAAGTACCTAAAGTTAATGTATTTTTGTTTTCTCATCTTAAATCATATCCAACTGCTATATCTGATGTTGTCAGTTTACATTCTGTCCTCAACCTATGGGTTTAGATCTGATCCCTCGGATCCGACTCAGCCGTTGCAAAAGCTTGTGGCAACCAAAAAACTCTTGAGCTACTGCCTTATCCATAATGCATCGACCCCATTTATCTCAGTTATTGTTTGCTTCTTGAAAGTGAAAAACGTGGTGCCAGCTTCTCTTGCGCATTGTTGTTCATCATACCTTTCCTTCAAAAGTTTTCCTCTAAGTATCTAAATATCTGATTTCTCTTAAATTTAACTGTTTTTTTCGCTATCATTAGTACTTTCTTACCCTTTCATGATCGTACTTGTGTACTTCTTTATACTATAGTTAGTATATCTTTCTGGGCTTTATTTACTGCAGTTATTGCTACCATTGTTAATATTTCTTATATTTCTTCTATTTCTCTTTGATTTAAGAAAAAAAATGTGTTATTTAGTTTTTTGGTAGAGTGCTGTTTTTCCCCTATTAGTACTATATCTTTCGACATAGCTTTGAATTATGGCTGACAAAGATAAATTCTTCTGTATACACACACATATATATATATACATATATATATATATATATATATATATATATATATATATATATACATATATATATATATATATATGTATATATATATATATATATAAGATCTTTCCTAGTATCCTTTATTTAAGTCTTTAGTTAATTTAGAGTAGTAGTTCTTGCTGTAGACTGTGTGTGTGTGTGTGTGTGTGTGTGTGTGTGTGTGTGTGTGTGTGTGTGTGTGTGTGACTTGTGTGAGTGCTAGGCAGCACATCGGATAAGCCAGAGAAGCACTCTGGTTTTAAGAGGTGTGCCTTTTGTGGGCATAAGATTCCCCATTCTGATGCCTACAAGAGGTACTTAAATTGCTTGGGTCCAGGACACTTGGAGATGCAGTGTGACATCTGTTCGGCCTTCATCCCCTGGGGCCTCAAAAGACCGGTGAAATAAATTTACCGTACAAGGTCTTCTTCGGGAATTTGGAGCCCAGACCCCCATAGCTAAGAAGCATCCCCTTTCTGTTTCAGCAGACCATGTCTTCTGCTCCCGAGAAGAGAAGGAGACTGTCGGATCTATCTTCCTCTAATCTGTCAGGTTCTCATTTCTCTACGAATCCAAGAGGGCCATTGGTCCGATAGAGCCGCCTTTGACTATGTCATCTCTGCCGGATCCTCAGACCTCTGGTCTAAGCACTCTGTTGGAGCCGGTGAAACCTTTTTGGATCCACAGCTCCTCCTCTTCAGAGCAGACACCTAGACAGGTTCACCAGGATCGGAGGTTTCGGAGCCATACTCCGGGACAGAGTAAATCCCCCCTCCCCTATCTGGAGTGTCTGGTCCACCTTGTCGCAGGCTAGGTCCACTCACTCATCTGTGTCCTCCAGATTCTTTCGGCTATCCCACTCCCAATATGGATTGGATGATGAGAAGTTTCCTCAAAGCCCAGATCCAGCAGTGGATCTTGCCTTTTCCGACCCATGCTGCATCTGTGAGGGCTCCTACCCCAGTATTACAGCCTCCTCCTCCTCTGATCCACTCTTCGGCTTCAGAGCTGCAGGGCCTGGCTTTCTTGAGTGGACTGACATTGAAGCTCAGAATAGCTTTTTCTTCAACCCCGACAGTGTCACAGATCAGATCAGCTGCGCTCCCTTTGGAGCTGAGTGGGTCCCGGCCCAAAGATCTAGGCACCAAGTCCTTTGGGTTGGTGTTGGCTACAACCTTTTTGCAGTCCTCCCTCCACCCTGGGGGCCTCAGCCTTCAACAGCTTAGGGCCACTGCCTTCTGAAGGTGTTGGATCCGGGATGACCTTGTCCTTTTCTCCCTTGGTGGTCTCGGCCACTGGGGTGGGAGGATGGATCCTTTCAGCATTGTTGGCCTTCCAGGTGGCAGAGATGGCATTTTCTACTCCTAGAGACCTGGTCCCTCCTCCACCAGGCCCTACCCAGTCCTCAGCTGATCACGGCTTTGCTTCCATTCATCAGATCCATGGTCACTGTCTCCCAGAAAGTCTTCAGCCTGTCCCTCAGCAAGGTCAACCCCCTGTCTTCTGAGTCCTCTCTCGGGTACCCAATGGAGGAGATTCCTCAGAAGTGTAGGTGCAAGAGGAAGCATCTAGACTCCCCCTTGGTGTCAGTGACAGAGGACTCTGTTTTTGACAAAGGGAAAGGGTCCCCCCCATGATATTTCCTTCAAGGATATCCTAGAAATTCTGAAGCAAAAGGGTGGATGGTCTTCCCAACCCTCTTCCCTGGGGGAATCATTTATTTTTGAAGGCATTCAGGACAGGCCCATCGATGTCCAGTGTGACCCCACAAGGAAGCAAACTCATTGATCTCATCACCCACCAGGCTTGGGAAGAGCCTGAAACTATGGAACCATTTCACAAATGTGCGAATAAGTAGTTAAGTTGTCTATCTCGCCTTCATTCTTGCTGGTTGGGTTCGGAGCCGATCCTCGGCTCCGACTCGGCCATCTTCAAAACTCGAGAGCTGCTTACTGGCTGGAGGCCACCCCCTATCCCATGATGCCTGGTGCTAGATACCCAGATCTCGTTTGCCGCTTCTGCTGTGAGGTTGTTCTACTGGCTCAGGTCGTATAAAACTTATTACTCATTTTTGTCTGTCATAAAACTGTTAGTTTAGTGTAGAATCCCTTTTTTAGATAGAACTATTGTGTTTTAGTGTTTTTCTGAATTCCCTTTTCTATCTCAGAAACTCGTTTTAATTAGAGAGTTTCCCCTCCCCCGTTTTCTAGCCCTTTCCTAATACCTCAAAAGGTTTTCATTTAAGTTAGAGGACAACCTTTTCTGTCTTTCTTTTTAAAATAAATAAATAAATATTGTTTATAGTAACTCTTAGCTAGTTTAGTTATACTTAGCTATAGTCTTGGTAGTAGTAGTCATTCTTTTTTGTGATAATTATAGCTTTAACTTTCTGTGTGTATGTTTTTCTTGGTTTCCTTTCAGGATGTCCAAGGATCCCAAGATGTCCGCATACAAGAAGTGTGACTCATGCTGTCAGAAGATGTCTCTGACAGATGGGCACACTTCTTGTGTTTATTGTCTGGGCGCCGTGCACCTGCAGGACTCTTGCTCGATTTGCCACGCATTTAGTCCAAGAGTCCTGCAGGAGCACAAAAATAAGTTGATCCTGAGGGGTTTACTTAAGCCCCAAGATTCATCGGCTAAGGCTCAGCCCGTGAAATCTTCTAGGGCACCTACACCTTCGGCTCCCAGTTCGGAGCTGTCGCTGGGTGAAACTGTACCATCTGTCTCGGTTCTGGCTGAAACCGATGTTCCTCCCTCCCAGTCGGCTCCGACACGTTCCTCGGAGCCGTCGGGGAGTCGAAAAAGATCTAGGTCTCCTTCTTTGGAGTCGATACTTTCGGCTCCGAGATCACCTTTGCTCCAATCGGAGCGTAAGTCACCGCTCATCCCACTCTTCTTGGTCCTTGAGACTTTCAGACCATGACGTGGAAAGAGTGGTCAGTAGACTTTTAAAATCACAGACCCTAGCAAAAATGTTGTCCAGCCCCCCTCATCAGGGGTCGGCTCCGCCCACGTCTGCAGATATTCCTCCTCCGACTCCTACTTTGAGCTCGGAGCCGGAGTTCGTTGGGGTTCGAGTCGCGGAACCATTGGCTCCGATACCTTTTCCTTCAGTTCTGTCGTCGGCTCCGATCCCGTCCATGATAACGTCCCTGGAGGGATTTGGGCGCTGGGACTCCCTCGTCGGCTCCGAGGGGGGGCGAGTGGAATTGGACCCTTGTCCGACCCTGTTCTCCCCCTCGGGGCTTCGGCTCAGGTGAGCTGGGCTCCCACATCAGCCTCGGAGCCATCCCCCTCGGTGCAGGGAGGGATTCTGACTTCTTCCGAACCAGAGCTCTCTCTGCTTCCGGGCAGGGATGCCATTGAGGTGATGAGGAGTGTGCTGGCCCCGGAGTCAGCCCCACGATCGACCCCATCGGCTCCTCCCCCTATGGTGCCCGCGTCAGCCTCTGCCTCTCTTCCAGACCCCAAGCGTGGGGATCCAGCGCTCCAGGACACCTCTTTGTGTGCATCTTCCTCTTCCGAGGCCTCCCCTGATCATTCAGAGGAGCCACCTCGCAAGAGGAAATGCAAGAGGAAATATTGACTCCCCTGAGTCTGTCACCTCAGATACCAACCAACTTGGAGGATTCGGAAGGGCCCCCGAGATCCCCCTGTGAAGATGTCTCCTTTTCAGACATCCTTGAGATGCTTAGGCAGAGGGGGAACTGGAATACCCTAGCCCCTTCTGAGGACGAGTCGGTATTCCTGGATGCGTTTGGCTCCTGACCTTCCACCTCCTGGGTTTCTCCACCCTTCGACCAACTGATGTCTGTCGTGGCTCGAAGGGCGTGGTCGGCTCCAGATTCCATGGAACCAACCCCTAGGAGACCTGCTAAATTCATAATGGCACCAGAGGACAAACAATTTTTGACTAAGGCTGTCCCCGTTGGTGCCATTGTGGTAGCGGCGGCCACGAAAAAGGAGTTGGCTGAAACTTTTTCATTTGTTCATCCTCCTAATAAGGAGTCTAGGACGATGGACAGAAACGGGATGTTCGCTTCAGCGACCTTCTCCATGAGGTCCCTGAATTATTTGTGCCACTTTACCCGTCTTCAAAGGAATCTCCTTAAAGAGCTTGGAGATACCCTCCAAGATCCATCAGCTGAGGGGGCCCAGGCTAAGATAGCTTCCCAGCTGGCGACTCTAAATTCGGTGGTGAACTCCTCCATGAGGCTCATATCTTATATGGCCGATGGTGCAAGTAGAGCCGCAGGCACAGGTGTTGCCCTGAGGAGGCACGCTTGGATGCGCCTATGTAACTTTGCGGAACCTTTCAGAGCGTCTTTCACCAATACCCCCTTTGATGGATCCGTTCTTTTTGGATCACAGGTGAAGGATACCCTTACCAGGTGTGAGCAGGAAGGCAAGACTCTCTCTGTCATTGGAGTCCGTTTTTTCACTCCTTCCAGACCCTATCCCAAGGGTCAGAAGAGTGGAAAGATGTGGTTCCGAAAATCTCAGGGAGCCTTGCTGGACACACGTGGTGAGTTCCCGTCCAGGGCCAGAGGAGGGAACAATAGCAGACTCCACCCCCGTGGCAGAGGGGGTCCGCAAAATCAGGGCAGCAGAGAATCCTTCTCTGACAAGCCCTTTCAGCATTCCTGAAGGGTTGCCCGACTGCCCACCTCTGGAGGCAGTCGGGGGAAGATTATCACTGTACCCAAAAGCCTGGCAAGATATAACTCGAGACAAGTGGGTACAGTCCCTTATATCTGGATGCTACAAAATTCCTTTTCTGCACCCTCCCTTACTATCAAACAAGTCCCTTCCAGATGTTCCACCCTGTCTAAGGGATCAAGCAGTCCAAGAAATTTCAAAACTGCTAAGAAAGAGAGTCATCCAGGAAGTCCCAGCAGACCAGCTAGGATCCGGAACTTACTCAAGGTTCTTTTTGGTACCAAAAAAGACAGGAGACTGGAGACCCATTCTGGATCTCAGCAGACTAAACAAATCTGTTCGAAGAACCAAGTTTCGGATGGTCACGCTACAGTCCATTCTACCCTTCCCGGGTCAGGACAATTGGATGTGCTCTATAGATCTTCAGGATGCGTATTACCATATCAAAGTGGACAAGCACTCCAGAAGATTCCTCCACTTCTGGCTGGGAGCCAGTCATTATCAGTTCAGAGCTCTGCCCTTTGGTCTCACCACAGCCCCCAGGGTGTTCACCAAATGCATGGCAGTAGTTACCGCTCATCTCAGACGGTTAGGATTCCAGGTATTTCCATATCTAGACGACTGGCTCCTCACTGCTTCCACCAAGCATCAACTTCTGTTAGCCAGAGAATACACTATCCAGACTTGCTCCAGGCTAGGTATCACAATAAATTTCGAAAGATCTGCATTGCCGCCCTGTCAGTCTATCACCTTTATAGGTGCAAATTTAAATACAAAAGACATGTTGGCGAGCCTTCCACCAGACAGAATACAAATGATTCGCCAACATGTGCAGGTCTTATTAACATGCAGAAGAATTCAAGCCAGGTTCGTCCTCCAATCTCTAGGTCTCATGGCAGCAGCAATCGTACTCGTTCCTCTAGCTCGTTTTCACATGAGAATTCTCCAGTGGCTTATTTTCACCCAATGGTCCTTCCAGCAGCTTCCTATGTCTCACATGATTATGATCACAGAAGCATGCAAAACGCACCTTGCATGGTGGATGGTCTCTACGTCAGTGCCTCAAGGCAGACCTTTTGTCCCACCACCTCCAGTTGCTATGGTAACCACGGATGCCTCCCTGATCGAGTGGGTGGGGGCATTATCAGGGCAGGACAGTCCAAGGCGTCTGGCAACCTCACGAGTACCATCTGCATATAAACGTCTTGGAGATGAGGGCCGTGCTTCTAGCGTTGCAAGCTCTTCAGGATTCTCTTCCTACCGGGACCATTGCAATTCAAACGGACAATATGTTGGTAATATGGTACATCAACAAGCAGGGCGGAACCAGGTCCTACCCCCCTATGTCGAGAGGCACTCAGTCTCTGGCAATGGGTGATCTCTTCCCAATGGTTTCTGATCGCAACGCACATCCCTGGGAGGTCCAACGTCATAGCAGACAGGCTCAGCAGAGCAATTCACATGCCTCACGAGTGGTCTCTGAATCAGGTAGTTGCGGACCAAATCTTCCGCAAATGGGGTCAACCTTGCTGCGACCTTTTTGCCACTCCCGTCAACAGCAAGTGCAGCAATTTCTTCTCTCTCCTTCCAATTCGCGGACATTCCCCCAGAGACGCTCTAGTCCATGATTGACCTCAGGAACTTCTTTATGCATTCCCTCCGTTTTCCCTAATTCCCAAGCTAATACAGAAAGCTACCAAATTGGGTTGCAGAATGATCCTCATTGCTCCTTACTGGCCTCAACAGATATGGTTCCCATTCCTGCATCATCATCTTCTCGAGCAGCCTTGGACTCTGGACCTAGTTCCACACCTCCTGATCCATCAATCGGGCAGGCTGCATCAATCCCTGCAATCTCTCCAGCTCACTGCTTGGTTGCTCCACGTCCGACATTAGCCAGGCTTCCTGAGATCTCCCCCTCTGTGCGGGAAATGATCTTATCATCGCATAAGTCTACGACTAGAAAAACGCTAGTAAGTGGAAACGTTTTTCTTCCTGGGCAGAGACCAAGAGTATAGACCCCTTTTCAGCCCCTGTACACCATATTTTGGAATTTCTTGCGGAACTCTTTCATGCTGGTTCCGCTTCCACTACAATTAGAGTTCAGTTAGCTGCAATTTCAAATTTTCACATTGGCCTGCCGGAAAATAATATCATGTCCCATAAGCTATGTAAAGCCTTTCTCAAAGGGACCACTCTGCTCAGGGTCTCAGTGAGAGATCCTCCTCCTCCGTGGGATCTAAATTTGATTTTAGCTTCTCTAATTTTGCCCCCCTTCGAACCTGCAGCATCCTGTTCCTTGAAGTTTTTATCTTGGAAAACCCTCTTTCTGGTAGCTATTACTTCAGCCAGAAGAGTTTCAGAACTTCAGGCTCTTTGTACCCGTTCTCCATACCTAGTGTTCCACAAGACAGGGTTGCT
This sequence comes from Protopterus annectens, assembly GCF_019279795.1. Lineage (NCBI taxonomy): Eukaryota > Metazoa > Chordata > Ceratodontiformes > Protopteridae > Protopterus > Protopterus annectens. The sequence continues at coordinate 1,412,965,255 of NC_056743.1, forward strand.
CTCAGGACTAACCCTTCCTTCCTTCCTAAGGTTTCTTCAGAAAATAACTTGAATCAGTCCGTAGACCTTCCTGTGTTTTTTCCCAACCACTCCAACAGGGCAGAATATAAACTGCATCAATTAGATGTTCATAGGCAACTACACTTTTATTTGTACAGAACTAAGGACATCAGGAAGTCTGATCAACTGTTTCTCTCTTATGCTCAGGGTAAACAAGGTCTTCCAGTCTCAAAAGTAACCATGTGAAATTGTTCAATCTCGCCGTTTGTTCTTACACACGGGTTCGGAGCCGATCCTCGGCTCCGAGTCGGCCGCATCACTAGCTCGCATCTTCGAAAAAGCTCGAGGCACAGTAATATCCCATGATCCTCCGGTGCTAACCCTCAGATCTAGTTTGCCGCTAGCAGCAGATCACATCGAGAGGCTCGGGCCAGTAGTATTTTACTTATTATATCTTGTTATTTCTATATATTTTCTTCAAATTTTAGTTTTTCTTATAGTATTTGATAGGTTTAATATCTAGTAGTTGTTTAAAGTAGTTTAGTCAGGTTGTTATTTAGAAAGTTAGTAAGGGCTATATATATATATATATATATATATATATATATATATATACTTTCTATTTTTCATATAGTCATATATATATATATATATATATATATATATATATATATATATATATATATATATACTTTCTTTTCTTAAGAGTGTAAGATGTCAGAAAAGATATAAAGTGGTTTTAAAGGTGTATATGTGGACAGAAGATGTCCATTACTGACAACCACTCATCCCATCTACTGTCTAGGCCCTCTCCACTTGCAGGAAGACTGTTCCATCTGTCATTTCTTTAGTGGGAGGGTCATGATGGAAAGACGCAGGAAGTTGGTGGACAGAGGGTTGCTCAAACCCGAGTTTCAGGAGGCCCTGGACAAGGCTGAACTGGTTTCTAAGTCTTCGAAGGGGTCGAAGTCTTCAAGAGTGTCGGAGCCCAAGTCATCGGCTCCGAGCACCTCTTTTCAGATTCAGACACCGGCTCCTATGACTTCGGTGCCGGCTGTCGAGACTCTATTTCTGCATGAGGCTCAGGTCTTGGAGCCGGTATCAGAGGTACTACCTTCGGCTATCCTTCGCTCGGTGACGGCTTCGATCCCTTCGACCCGTTCTTCGAGGCCACTTTCCGATTCCGATGTGGACCGAGTGGTACAGAAGTTTATGGAGAACTCGGCCTTGTCCAAATTAATCGAGGTTTCGTCCCAGCTGGTTTTGAAACCCGAAGCTATTCCAGTTCCCTATACACTTCCTCCTCCGAGACCCGTCGAGCCATCGGTGTTAGGAGCCGAAAAAACGATGGTTGTAGAACCCTCGGTGCCGAAGCCTCCAGTAGTGCTATCGGCACCGTTGACCTCGACTCCTTCGGAACCAGCCAGAGAGTCTCGGTGCCGAAGATCTTTCCTGGGTTCCGGGGGGGATAGTCGAACCGAGATGTCGGTTCCGACTCTTCCTCTCGTTGCCTTGGCTCAGATCAGTTCAGATCCGTCCTCAGTGTCGGAGCCCGTGGTCCCGATTCCGGAGAAACGACCCCCTTCTTTGGATCGGGTCGGGGCACCGGTGCCTTTGACTTCATGAGGAAGGTCTTGTCTGATCAGACACATACTTCATCGGTATCTTCATCTCCTTCCCCAAAAGGTCCGCGTTCTGCTTCTGTGCCTTTGGTCCCCACTAAGAGTCGAGACCCAATGCCTCAGAAGTCCCCACAGGGCGACTCTGGTTCCTCGGATGCATCCCCAGAAGCTCCCGCTGAGGATGTTCTGAGGAAACGACTGTGCAAGAGGAGGCACATAGATTCCACTCAGAAATCTCTCACGTCTGATACTGATTTAGATGAAACAGAAGGGTCCCCACGGTCTACCTCTGAGGACGTCTCGTTTGCAGACATTTTGGAAATCCTGAAGCAAAGAGGTGACTGGCAAACCCTTACCCCTTCTGTGGATGAATCGGTATTACTGAAGGCATTTGGGGCTCAACCTTCTACCTCCTGGGTGACTCCACCCTGTGACGATCTCATGGAGCTTATATCTCGGAGGGCTTGGGAAACACCTGATACAGTGGAACCAGTTCCCCGTAAACCAAATAAATACATGACGGCTCCCCAAGATAAAGCCTATCTTACAAAAGGAGTTCCCGTAGACACTATGGTGGTGGCAGCGGCCACTAAGAAAGAGATGTCTGAATCATCTTCCTCTGTCCATCCTCCTAATAAGGATTCTAGGACAATGGACAGATATGGGAAGCGCATATTTAGTTTGGCGACTTTTTCTATCCGATCGCTCAACTACCTTATGCATTTCACTCGTTTACAGAGAGATCTCATTAAGGAATTAGGAGATACTCTACAGGGACACACAGATGCTGCTGTAGCTGAGAAAGTGACAGCGCAACTTAACACCCTAAATTCCATAGTCAACTCGTCCATGAGGCTGATTTCATACGCAGCCGAAGGATCGAGTAGAGCGGCAGCTTCAGCGATTGCCCTGAGAAGACAATCCTGGTTGCGCTTATGCTCCTTTGCGGAAGCCTTTAATTCTTCCTTTGCCAACGCCCCCTTCAATGGTGCCTCCTTGTTTGGGCCCAAAGTAAAGGAGACGCTCATGAGGTGTGAACAAGAAGGGAAGACCCTGTCTGCCGTAGGGGTCCGTTTTTCCGTTCCATCTAGACCCTACCCTAAAGGGCAACGAGGAGGAAAGATGTGGTTCCGAAGACTCAGGGATCTTTTCAACACACCCAGAGACGCCTCCAGAGGCAGAGGAGGGGAAGAACGGAAGACGCCGCCCAGCCGGCAGAGGGGGTCCGCAAAATCAGGGTGACAGAGAGACCTTCTCTGGGAAACCCTTCCAGCACTCCTGAGTGCAGCCCGGCTGTCCTACTCTGGAGGCAGTAGGGGTCGCTTGGCTTTATACCCAGAGGCCTGGCTAAATCTTACATCAGATTACTGGGTAAAAAGCATAGTTACCAGAGGCTACAACATCCCCTTCATAAAAATACCACCAAACTCCAAAAAACTCCCAGATGTTCCACCCAGTCTGCGAGACCAAGCAACCATAGAGATAGGAAGGTTGCTCAAAAACAGAGTCATCCAACCAGTCCCAGCGGACCAAATAGGATCCGGAACTTACTCAAGGTTCTTTTTAGTTCCAAAGAAAACAGGGGACTGGAGGCCAATTTTAGACCTCAGCAAGCTAAATACCTTTATGAAAAAGGAAAAGTTCCGGATGGTCACGCTTCATTCAATCCTCCCTTTTCTGCAAAAGGGCGACTGGATGTGCTCTATAGTTCTCAAAGACGCATACTACCATATCAAAATGGCCAGGGCGTCCAGAGATCACTTGCGCTTCCGGCTGGGAGCCAGTCATTTCCAGTTTCGTGCTCTGCCCTTTGGTCTCACCTCAGCTCCCTGGGTGTTCACCAAATGCATGGCAGTAGTAGCGTCTCACTTGAGACTAAACGGATTCCGGGTGTTTCCTTATCTAAACGACTGGCTCCTTTCCGCCACCACCAAGTGTCATCTTCTACAAGCCAGGGACTACACCATCAGTCTTTGCTCTTCACTAGGCATAACGGTGAATTTTGGAAAATCTGTCTTATTGCCGTCACAGCATATCTCATTTATAGGAGCACAACTAGACACTTCCCTGGCTCAAGTTACTCTCCCCCCACCAAGAGTATCAGACCTCAGGCATCAAATTTCACTCCTTCTTCACAACAAGAAAGTCCCTGCACGTCAGGTATTAAGAGTGCTAGGCTTGATGGCAGCCTCCCTTCTTGTAGTTCCTTTAGGCAGGATGCACATGAGGATCCTTCAATGGATGCTATTCGCCCAGTGGTCGTATCTACAACTTCCACTGTCTCACGAAATCTTGATCACGAATTCTTGCAAGAAGGATCTCTTGTGGTGGATACACAGTCAAGAGCTAACACTAGGACGACCCTTTGTATTACCCAGTCCGGTAGCAACTCTAACCACGGGCGCTTCCCTGATAGGGTGGGGGGGATTCTTTCAGGGACAAACAGTCCAAGGCCAATGGTCCAACTTGGAGTACAATCTGCACATCAATGTTCTAGAGCTGAGGGCAGTGTTTCTAGCGTTGCAACACTTTCACAAGTCCTTACCTCGGGGAACAGTGACAGTTCAGACGGACAACATGTCAGTGGTCCGGTACATAAACAAGCAAGGGGGAACCAGATCTTACCCGTTATGCAGAGAGGCCCTCAGAATTTGGCAATGGGCAAAGTCCACTGGACGCTTTCTGATAGCAACGCACATCCTGGGGACTTCCAACGTAATTGCGGACAGGTTGAGCAGAGCCATCCTGTTCCCTCACGAGTGGTCCCTCAAACCTCAAGTGGCGGACGAGATCTTCCGCAGATGGGGCCAGCCTTGCTACGACCTGTTTGCATCTCCTTTGAATGCCAAATGCAGAAGCTACTTTGCCCTGTTACCCCCCACAGGGGGTGTCCCCAGGGACACACTGGTATACGATTGGCCCCCGGGTCTTCTTTACGCTTTTGCTCCTGTTCCACTAATTCCCAGGTTTTTGCAGAAAGCCAAACGTCTGGACAGGACCATAATACTGATAGCCCCATTCTGGCCTTGACAAATCTGGTTGCCTTTCCTTCAATCCCATCAAGTAGAGGAACCATGGATACTGGACCCGGAGCCAGATCTGTTGACACATTCGTCGGGTGTTCCTCACACCTTCCTCAAGTCCCGCAAACTGACAGCTTGGCTGCTCCGCTTCCCATCTTAGCCAGGTCGGAGTTACTATCTCCTGCAGTACAACAAATTATTGTATCTTCTCACAAACCATCTACAAGAAAATTGTACAACAGCAATGGAACCGTTTGACTGGGCCTCCAAACAAGGTATAGATCCATTCGGGGCCCCAGTACACAAGATACTAGATTTCCTCACCTCACTTTTTCAAAAAGGAGCATCAACATCCACTATAAGGGTTCAACTGGCCGCTATTTCCAATTTTCATATTGGCCGTGAGGATGGTTCTCATATGTCCCACAGGCTTTGTAAAGCATTCATGAAAGCTACTTTTCACCTCCGTCCCCCCTTTCGTAATCCAATAGCACCTTGGAATCTTAATCTCATGCTGTCACAACTCATGTTGCCCCCTTTTGAACCAGCTACCACAACTCCGTTAAAATTTCTTTCGTGGAAAACACTTTTCCTGGTTGCCATCACTTCCGCCAGAAGAGTTTCAGAGTTACAGGCTCTATCTATCCAACCCCCGTACATGATTTTTCATCCAGATAGAGTAACCTTCCGCACCAATCCGTCCTTCCTTCCGAAGGTTTGTTCGATTCAGAACATCAGTCAATCTATCGAACTACCTACCTTCTTTAAAAATCATTCCAATAAGCTAGAATACACATTGCACAAGTTGGACGTTCACAGACAACTAAGATTTTACTTACATAGGACAAAAGAGCACAGAAAGTCAGATCAACTATTTGTCTCATATGCTGACCAGGGAAAAGGACACGCAGTAACGAAGGTTACTTTATCCAAATGGCTATCAGATTGCATAAATTTCGTATACTGAATCCAAACAGCAACTCCTTTCAAACCCAGAGCTCATTCTACAAGGGCGATTGCTACCTCTTCAGCCCATACCGCTTGCCCTTAGATACCATTTGCAGCGGCAACTTGGGCAAAACCACATACCTTTATCGCCCACTACAAGCTAGACAAGACTTCCAGGACAGGGCGACGCTTGTTCCACTGTTCTCAGGAATGTTCTCCCTTGAGCCACCCAGGAAAAAGGAGCTAGGGACGCTACCCGTGTGTAAGAACAAACGGCGAGATTGAGCAATTTCACATTAAGAAGTTATGTCTTACCATAACGATCCATGTGAATTGTTCATCTCGCTTTTGTTCTTACATTCCCCCCCTCCATCCCCCGTCCTACGGTCTGGGAGAACGGTTTTCAACTAGATTCCTTTTTTCAGCCTTTTCTAGGTATGGTTGGCATGTTATTAACAACACTAATGTCATCTTTTATCCTCTACATGGCAGTAGGGTTCCAGACACTTTGCAGTATCTGTTTATAAGTGTTTTAGACACAGTTCTAAGAGGGATTCTTCTGGTATAGCAAACTAGATCTGAGGATTAGCACCAGAGGATCATGGGATATTACTGTGCCTCGAGCTTTTCAAGATGAGCTAGTGATGAAGCACTGAGCCGAGGATCGGCTCCGAACCCGTGTGTAAGAACAAAGGCAAGATGAACAATTCACATGGATCGTTATGGTAAGACATAACTTCTTATTATCAAGGTGGTTGACTACAATTATCACATTTATCTATCAACTGAGGAATAAAGAGTTGCCTGTCAAACCAAAAGGTCATTCCACCAGAGCTTTAGCCACTTCTGTGGCCTTTCAGTCTAGGTTGCCCATGGAATCCATTTGTGCAGCTGCTACGTGGGCCAACCCACATACTTTCATCTCACATTATAAAGTGGATGTGGTCTCCAGGAGCAGAGCTGATTTTGGTTCCACGGTTCTGAAGAGTTTGTTCTGATAAGCCGCCCAGGATTTTAGGTGCTAGGGACGCTGTCCCAACCAGCAAGAATGAAGGCAAGATAGACAACTTAACATAAAGAAGTTAGGTACATACCATAACGTTCCATGTTAGTTGTCTTCTTCTCACCTTCTTTCTTGCGTCCCACCCTCCATCCCCCTATCCTAGTGGACCGAGAAGAGTTCTTTATGGTTTTTCACTGGCTGAGTCTTTGCTGGCTGTTCCCCTCTGCCTAGTAGCCTCACTGGTAGGCTTTATATATTATAGGATAGGATTCCTTCCTTCTTATGTTGGCAGTTAGACTTACCAAACGAGATCTGGGTATCTAGCGCCAGGCATCATGGGATAGGGGGTGGCCTCGAGCCAGTAAGCAGCTCTCGAGCTTTGAAGATGGCCGAGTCGGAGCCGAGGATTGGCTCTGAACCCAACCAGCAAGAAAGAAGGCGAGAAGAAGACAACTAACATGGAATGTTATGGTAGGTACATAACTTCTTTTTTTAGCCCACCCAATGACCTCCCCTTTTGGAGTAAAGGTGTCCCAGTTGATACCATTGTGTTGTTGGCAACCACCAAAAAGTAGTTAGCAGAGCAGAGCTCCACTGTTCAACCTGCAAACAAGGAGTCTCTGGCTTTGGACAGGCATGGGAAGCTCGTGTATGCCTCGGCCACTTTCTTACTGAGAGCATTGAATTACTTGGCACATTTCATGTGCCTTCAGAGAGATTTGATTAAGGAAATTTCCACCTCTCTGATGCAGTCACTGTGGAAGGAAGATTATAAAAAGGTCTCTCGTCAGCTGATCACTGTATTCTCTGTTGTGAATTCCTCAATGAGGTTAATCTCCCATGTGGCAGAATGTACCTCACGAGTGGCTGGTTCAGGCATAGCCCTTAGGAGACATGCCTGGATGAGAATTTGTAGTTTTGCAGAACCCTTTAAGGCATAGCTAATTAACTTTTGACGGCTCCTCTTTGTTTGGGACCTCAGTTTAAGAAACCCTTTCCCACAGTGAACAGGAAGGCAAGACCCTATCTGCCGTAGTGATCACGTTTTTTTCCCTACAGTGGACCTTCTTTTGGAACCAGCAGATTGGGAAGAAAATGTGGTTTCGTAAATCCAAGGGCTTTTTCCTGACTCACAGGATGAATCCTCTTCTGGAGGCAGAGAGACAGAGAGAGATGGTTCAATGGTAGATGCTGTTCCAGAGGGAGAGAGGTCTGCAAAATCAGGGCTTCAGGGTAACTTTCCCTGACAGGCCCTTCCGGCGCTCCTGAAGTGCTGCCTGGCTGTCCTACTCTGGAGGCAGTCAGAGGCAGACTTTCTTTACAACCAGAGCCTGGGCAAACATAACAAGCAATGCTTGAGTGTTAAATATAATTTCCAGAGGTTACTAGATTCCCTTTTCCCCTTCCTTCTCCCAGTTCGGACAGGTGTCTCCCCGATGTACCACCCAGTCAGAGGGAGAGTGCCCTTTTGGAAGTTCAAAAACTTCTAAACAAGAGTCATCCAGCAGGTCCCCGACGAACAACAAGAGTGCTTCTTTTTGGTGCCAAAGAAAACGGGACCTTCGACCTATTTTGGACTTGCTCCAAATTATATCCAGAGGTTATTCCATTCCATTTCTGAGTCTTCCACCTCCTATAAAACGCCTCCCCGATGTCCCACCCGATGAAAGGGAGGCGGCAACTTTGGAAATTTCAAAGCTATTAGAAAAAAGAGCCATCCAGCACGTCCCCCCAGGCCAGTCCAGATTGGGAAATTACTCCAGGTTCTTTTTAGTGCCAAAGAAGATGGGGGAACTGAGGCCTATACTAGACCTCTCATCTCTAAACCTGTTAATTCCCAAAGAGAAATTCTGGATGATCACTCTGCAATTTATTCTCCTCTTCCTACAGGAGAACGACTGGATGTGCTCCATAGACCTCAAGAATGCGTACTACCACATTCTGATGGACAGACGATCCAGGAGGTTCCTCCGCTTTCGGCTGGGAGCCAGTCACTTTCAGTTCAGGGCTCTTCCGTTCGGCCTCACCTCAGCCCCAGGATGTTCACCAAGGTCGCAGCCCACCTGAGACTTCAGGACATTCGGGTCTTTCCGTACCTGTACGAATGTCTCCTCACCGCCTCCACCAGGCATCAGCTCTGCTTGGCCAGGGATTATACCCTGGCTCTTACTCAGCGTCTAGGTATTACTGTGAACCTTCAAAAATCTTTCCTTCATCTTGTGCAGGTGCGGCTGCGCATGAGAATCCTTCAGTGGACTCTTCAGGTCCAATTGTCACTTTTGCTGCACCCCTTGAACACCCCGATTCCCTTGAGCAGGGTTTGCAAGGACTCCCTTCTCTGGTGGCTACACTCTCAGGAGCTGCGAGAGGGGAGACTGTTCATCGTGCCTCAGCCTCAAGCCATGTTGACCATAGACACTTCTCGCCTTGGGTGGGGGGGGCATGCTATGGGCAGAACCGTCCAAGGCACGTGGGCTTCCTCAGAGACCGTTCTGCATATCAATGTCCTGGAGACGAGGGCGGTGCTTTTGGTGTTGCAAGCCCTACAAGACCTTCTTCCTCCGGGAACTATTGCAATTCAGTCAGACAACATGGCTGTAGTCTGGTACATAAACAAACAGGGAGGAACCAGATCTTATCCCTTTGCCGAGAGGCCATGAGAGTTTGGGAATGGGCGATCTCCACCAACCGCTTTCTGGTAGCAACGCACATTCTGGGCCGGACCAAAATCCTAGCGGACAAGCTAAGTCGCTTGATCCTCACACCGTACGAGTGGTCTCTAAACCTGTTAGTAGTGAAACAGACCTTCCTCAAATGGGGTCTACCTTGCTGCGATCTTTTTGCTTCTCCGTCAAACACGAAGCGCAGCCAATAGGGGAGAGTCCCAGAGACACTCTGGTTCATGCTTGGCCCCCCGGTCTCCTATATGCTTATCCCCGCCTCCGCCATGACGGTTCCTGCAGAAAGCCCATCGGTTGGGGAGCAAGATAATCCTCATAGCCCCATTCTGGCCTCGCCAGATCTGGTTCCCTTACCTGCGGTCTCACAGTGTAGTTCCTCCTTGGATCTTAGATCCCATTCCGGATCTAATTTCTCATCCTGCGGGATTACAACCCCCAAACCTGGGCAACCTCAAGCTCACGGCTTGGTTGATCCAGTTCCGCTGATAACAAGGACAAAAGAATCTACGGTAGTAAATGGAAACGTTTTTCCATTTGGGCCAAAGACAGATGCTTGGACCCTTTTACTGTCCCTATCCCGACGATCCTTTATTTTCTGATACATATCTTTCATCAGGGAGCCAGTGCATCTACAGTTAAAGTACAATTGGCAGCCATCTCTCATTTTCATGTGGGGGATGATGTAGGATCACTGGCTTCCACCAGGATTTGCAAAACCTTTTTAAAAGGAGCTTTTCTGTTAAAACCGCCAGTTAAGTCTGCGATCCCTCCATGGGACTTAACACTGATCCTACAGGCTTTGATGGGCCCTCCTTTCGAACCGGCCATGTCGGCTCAGTTGAAATTTTTATCTTGGAAAACAGCCTTCCTGGTTGCAGTTACTTCGGCCAGGAGAGTGTCTGAGCTTCAAGCCCTCTGTATGAAACCCCCTTATCTAATATTTCATAAGGACAGAGTTTCTCTCAGGACTAATCCTTCCTTCCTCCCTAAAGTAGTCTCTGAGTCGAATATTAATCAGTCTATTAATCTGCCAGTGTTTTTTCCCAATTTCCAGAACAAAAGGGAATACACACTGCACAAATTGGATGTGCATAGACAGCTGCGTTTTTATTTGCACAGGACAGCAACTAACCATAAATCTGATCAATTGTTTGTGTCCTTTGCCAAGTCTTCCTTGGGTAAGCCTATCACCAAAGTGACATTAGCCAACTGGATTTCACAATGCATCATTCAAGCCTCCTCTCATACATTCAATGTTAAGTTGTCAATCTCGCCTTCATTCTTGCTGGATGGGTTCGGAGCCGATCCTCGGCTCCGACTCGGCACTTGCTTTAGCTTGAGAACTCCTTTTACCAGCTCGAGGCAACCCTATATCCCATGATGCAAGGCGGAACTACCCCAGATCTCGTTTGCCGCTTAGCGAAAGAGGTCTCCTTTGCCAGCTGAGGTAAGTAATTTTCTTGTCAAAAGAGAAAAGCTTAGTTAGGGTTTTATTTCCCTTGTATCCATTTTTATAGTCTGTAGTGTGTTACAGCCCACCCTATTCCCTTTGTATTTAAAACTTTTTATTACCTTTAGTGTAAAAGTTTAGTTAGGCCTAAACCCCATTGGTTAATCCCTTCCTGTGTGTTGTGTGTTAGGGGATTAATTTTGTGTGTTTGTTGGGGTTTGTGTGTGACTTCCTCCTAGGATTATGTCTAAGGAAGGCAAGGTCTCAGGCTTCAAGAAGTGTGACTTGTGCTGTCAGAAAATGTCTCTGACAGACAGTCACACTTCTTGTGTTTACTGCCTGGGGCCTTTGCACCTGCAGGACTCCTGTGCTTTGTGTCACTTTTAGCCAGAGAGGCCTGAAGGAACGGAGGGATAAGCGTAGCCGCCGTGGCTTACCTAAGCCAGAAGGTTCTCCTCTAAAGCAGGGTCTGGGAAACCTTCTAAGCCACCAAGGCTCAGGCTTCAGTATCCAAGCCTCCTCCGATGGCTCCGGCCCATCGAGCCGAGATCGGCCCGCTGGAACCGATCTATCTACTCAAAGTAGTGGGTTCGGCACCCACTGGTTCCGACACCTTGTCTACTGTGGCCTTGTCGGCCCGGCTGAGCCGACACCTTATCCAGCATCGGAGCCGAAACCTTCGGCTCCATCTGGAATTCAGGGACTTCGGCCCGATGACTTCTGCCCGAAGAGATCTCGGTCCCCTTCAAGCAGAGTATCCACTGCCCGGGTCTCCTCATCGGAGCCGATCTTCGAGATCTTCCAGGCTGTCTGACCACGACTTAGAGAGGGTGGTAAGCAGGCTGTTGAAGTCACAGGCACTGGCCCAAATGCTCCATAGCCTGCCTCAACAGACTTCGCCATAGCCTCACCCTTGAACTTCCTCCTCTGACTCCACACCAGAGTTCGGAGCCGGAGCTTCGGGACAGCGATTGTTCGGGCGCCGAGCCGATACATCCTTCGGCCCGTCGCCCTCGGCTCCGATCTCCTCCTTGAGGCCTTCCTTGGAGGGATCCGTCATCGGGTTTCCTGTCGGCCCGAGGGGCTAGTGGCATCGGACCCTTGTCCCACCCCGCCTCCTCTCGGCTTCGGCTTTGGTAAGCTCGGCGCCGACATCGGCCTCGAGCCTTCCTCTCAGTGGAGCCGGGAATTCCTGTATCCTCGAGCGGGATATTCCTGCCTCCCGGGAGGGAGCCTTGAGGTGATGAGGATTGTCCTGGCCTCTGAGCCAGGTCAACGGTCCATCCTCTAGCTCCTCCCTCTTCAGTGCCTGTAGACGCCTCTTGCCAGCCTCTTGCTCTCAGGCCCAGGGATCCATCGCCCAGGTTTCCATTGGGAATTTCCTCCTCTTCCAAAGTTTCTCCTGATCCAGCAGGTGAACCCCTCGGAAGAGGACGTGTAAGAGGAAACACACAGACTCCCCGAGTCTACTACATCGGATACCGACTTAGATGAGTCGGAGGGTTCCCCACGATCCCCTCTGAGGATGTCTCCTTTTCAGACATCCTTGAGCTCCTCAAACAGAGGGGGAATTGGCCATCCATTGATCCCTCTGAGGATGAGTCGGCATACCTGGAGGCTTTGGATCCCGACCTCCACCTCCTGGTGTCTCCGCCTTTCACCCACTTATGCAGGTAGTGGCTCGAAGGCGGGCGGCTCCAGATTCTGTGGAACCTGTCCCCAGGAGACCATCCAAATTTATCACGGCCCCTACGGACAAACAGTTCCTTTCCAAGGGCGCCTCTGTGGATGCTATGGTGGTGGCGGCCACTAAGAAGGAACTGGCGGATCCTTCAGTACCTGTCCATCCTCCCAACAAGGATTCTAGGACCATGGACAGGTATGGAAAGCGGATGTTTTCTTCAGCTTACCTTGCTATGCTCGCTGAACTACCTTTGTCACTTCACCAGGCTTCAAAGAGATATTCTCAAGGAACTGGGTGAAGTGGTCCAGATCCTTCTGCTGCTGGGGCTCAAGAAAGATTGCCTCGCAGCTAGCAATCCTGAATTCCCTATCCAACTCCTCCATGCGGCTCATATCCTATGCGGCCGATGGAGCGAGCAGGGCCGCAGGCACAGGAGTTGCTCTTAGACGCCAAGCCTGGATGCGGCTTTGTAATTTTATGGACCCTTTAAGGCCCTTCACTAATACCCCTTTGATGGTTCGGCTTTGTTCGACCTTAGGTGAAGGATACCTTGACCAGGTGTGAGCAGGACGGTAAAACTCTTTCTGCCGTTGGAGTCCAGTTTTCCACTCCTTCTAGACCATATCCCAAGGGTCAGAAGGGGGGAAGATGTGGTTCCGTAGCCCAAGGAGCTACACCGACACACGTGGTCAGGCTTTACCCCCAGAGGCAGAGGGGTAACAATAATAGACGCCGCCCTAGAGGCAGGGGGTCCTCAGAACCAGGGCAACAATGAGTCTCTTCCTGAGAAGCCCTTTCAGCATCCCTGAGGTGTTGCCCGACTGTCCACCCTTGGAGGCAGTCGGGGAAGGATTTCACTGTACCCAGTAGCCTGGCAATCCCTATCACAAGAGATGTGGGTACAGTCGATCATATCCGAGGGTTACAAAATCCCCTTCAAAGGTTTCCTCAGACTCAACAATCCCTTCCAGACATCTCACCCGGTCAAAGGATTTGGCAGAACAGGAGGTTTCAAAGCTCCTAGAAAAAGAGCCGCCCAGACTGTGCCGCAGACCAGGTAGGATCCGCGCCTACTGAGATTCTTTTTGGTCCCCAAGAGGACGGGAGATTGGAGACCAATATTAGACCTGAGCAATCTAATCAGATTTGTCAAGAAGGCAAGATTCCGGATGGTCACGCTTCAGTCCATTCTGCCCTTTCTGGGCAAGGACAACTGGATGTGCTCTATAGACCTTCAGGATGCGTACTATCACATAAAGATTCACAGACGCCCAGAAGGTTTCTCCGCCTGCTAGGGACCAGTCATTACCACCAGAGCCCTGCCCTTTGGCCTCACTTCAGCCCCCAGAGTGTTTACCAAATGCATGGCAGTGGTCACAGCTCATCTGAGACGTCAAGGATTCCAGGTGTTTCCTTATTTGGACGACTGGCCCTCTCCGCCACCACCAACTGTCAGCTTCTTCAGTCCAGAGACTACACTCTGCCAGCTTTGCAGGAGTTTGGGAATTTCAGCAAATTTCGAAAATCTTCTCTGCTGCCTTGCCAATCTATCACCTTTATAGGCAGAATTAAACACCACAAAATGTTAGCCAGACTAACAGATCAAAGGATTCTGGACATCCAAAAATTGCTCGATTTTATTGCAGAGCAACAAGGTCAAAGCCAGATTTATACTGAAGGTTGTAGGTCTTATGGCTGCGCCATTGTTCTACTTCCACTGGCTCGCCCACATGCGCCTTCTGCAGTGGATGCTATTCACGCAGTGGTCGTACCACAGTCTCCCCGATGAGGCACGAAATCTTAGTCACACAGTCGTGCAGAACTCATCTGAATTGGTGGATATCTTCCCTCTTCTTCATCAGGGACGACTTTGTTTCCTCCTCCAGTTGCCACAGTCACTACGGATGCCTCTCTGATCGGGTGGGGGGCATTATCAGGGCAGGATGGTCCACGGACGGGCAACCCATAGAATACCATCTGCACATAAATGTCCTGGAGATGAGAGCGGTGCTTTAATGTTGCAGGCCCTCAACGACTTTCTTCCCACGGGACTATTGAGTACAAACGGACAACATGTCCGTGGTCTGGTACATCAACAAGCAGGGCGGGACCAGGTCCTATCCGCTGTGTCGAGAAGCTCTCAGACTTTGGCAATGGGCAATCTCCTCTCATCGGTTTCTGATAGCAACGACATCCCGGCAGGTCCAACCTCTTGGCGGACAGGCTGAGCAGATCCATTCTGATGCCTCACGAGTGGTCTCTCAGTCAATCTGTAGTGGATCAGATTTTTCTGCAGTGGGCACCTTGTTGCGATCATTTTGCTACTCCTCAAAACAACAAGTGCCCAGATTATTTCACCTCTTTCCCTTCCAGGCCAACTCCTGAGAGACTTCTAACCCAGGATTGGCCCCGGGACTTCTGTACACTTTTCCTCCTTTTCCCTTGATTCCACAAGTCATTCAGAAAGCCACCGCTTTGAGAGCCAAGTTGATTCTCATTGCCCCTTATTGGCCTTGGACAAATTTGGTTTCCGCCTCTGCATCACACCTTCTGGTGCAGCCCTGGCATCTGGACCCAGTTCCGATCTCTTGATCCACCAGTCGGGTCAGCAGCACCGGGCCATTCATTCTCTCAACCTCACTGCTTGGTTGCTCCACTTCCTTCCCTAGCCAGGCTTCCGATGATCTCTGACTCCGCCAGAGACATCTTAGTGTCTTCTTAAAGTCGCCCACTAGGACTGTTTATGCTAGCAAGTGGCTTAATGCTTTTTTATTTGGGCAAATTCCAGGAATATTGATCCCTTTACTGCTCCTGTACATTCTGTTTTAGATTTCCTGGTGGAGGTTTTTCATTCAGGATCCTCGTCATCTATAGTTAAAGTACAACTGGCTGCTATTTCCAAGTATCATGTTGGCTTGCATGACAATAACATTATGTCTCATAGATTATGCAAGGCCTTTCTGAGAGGAGTTTTTCTCCTAAAGCTGCCTATAAAGCATCCTCCTCCGCAATGGGATCTAAACTTAATGTTGGCATCCTTGATACTACCTCCCTTCGAGCCGTCTGCTTCATGTTCTTTGAAGTTATTGACCTGGAAAACTATATTCTTACTGGCTGTCACTTCAGCAAGAAGGGTTTCCGATTCAAGCTCTCTGCATTCGCTCCTTACTTGGTTTTTCATAAGGACAGGGTATCATTAAGAACGAACCCTTCCTTTCTCCCCAAAGTTGTGTCTCAAACCAATATTAACCAATCTATAGATCTACCAGTCTTCTTCCCAAACTATTCCGACAGAGCTGAACAGAAGCTTCATTTTTTGGATGTCCATCGTCAGCTCAGGTACTATTTGCATAGAACTAAACAATTCAGAAAAATCGACCAATTATTTGTCTCCTATGCAGAAAACAGGATAGGTCTTCCAGTTTCTAAAGTGACCTTATCCAGATGGTTGACTTCCACCATTTCCTTTGTGTACTTTCTCAGAGGCAAGCAGCTATCTTCTAAACCAAAAGCACACTCAACCAGGAGTCTATCCACTTCTGCAGCTTTTCAGGATAGACTACCCATTGATACTATTTGTGCAGCAGCTACTTGGGCCACGCCATACCTTGTCTCTCATTACAAGTTGGACTTGGCCTCCAGAGATAGGGCCAGTTTTGGTTCCACAGTTCTCAAGAGTCTGTTCCATTGAGCCACCCGGGATACAGGTGCTAGGGACGCGTCCCATCCAGCAAGAATGAAGGCAGATTGACAACTTAACATTTAGTAGTTATGTACCTACCATAACGCTCCATGTTAGTTGTCTTCTCGCTTCTTAAGGCCCCTCCCTCCTACCCCTGGCCTGGACAGATCTTGAAGAGTTCCTATCAGGTTGTTTTCCTCCTGAGCCTTCATATGAGGACTCTTTTTATGAACTTGTTTCCTAAATTATGTTAGGTTAGTCCTTAGCAGGGTAGGTTAGCTACCAAACGAGATCTGAGGTAGTTCCGCCTTGCATCATGGGATATAGGGTTGCCTCGAGCTGGTAAAAGGAGTTCTCAAGCTAAAGCAGTGCTTAGTCGGAGCCAAGGATCGGCTCCGAACCCATCCAGCAAGAAAGAAGGCGAGAGAAGACAACTAACATGGAATGTTATGGTAGGTACATAACTTCTAATTTCCCATTATAGATTGGATATGATTTCCAGGAGTAGGGCTTCCTTTGGCTCCGCGATGCTCCAGAATATTCTTCCTTGAGGGCCGCCCAAGGTTTATAGGTAGCTGGGGACTCTGTCCCACAGGTTGCAGACCAAATGAAGTTAACCACTTCAGATAAAGAAGTTATGTACTCACCATAACGTTCCATCTGAGTGGGTAACTTAATTTGTCTGCAACCGACCCCCCCCCCCTCCATTCCCCCTAACCAGTTTCGTGCTTCTTAACCAAGGAGAGGATTGTCCATTCTGTTAGGCAGTAGGTTACTGGCCTCTTTCGAGAGTCTTGTGGAGTTCCTATAGGCAAACTCGATCTGAGGATGGGGGAAGTGCAGAAGGGGATTATGGGTAGGGGGAGGAACTAGGAGCTCGGATCTTTAGCTAGGTAAAGCTGCCGGCTCGGATACGAGGACGGATCCGATACCCACAGGTTGCAGACAAATGAAGTTACCCACTCAGATGGAACGTTATGGGGAGTACATAACTTCTTTTTATTTTTAGCATAGAAACTATCGTTAGATAGATCTTTGGTAATTATAGTGTGTTCGTGTCTGAATCCTTGCCTTTTTCCCTCAGAAACTCGTTTTTATTTAGAGAGTTTCCCTTCCCTTTTCTCCTTTCCTTAAGGTTCTCCTGCTTGCTAGAGGATAACCTTACATCTAGAAGTTGTCCGTTTAAGTTAGAGGATAAACTTTTTTTCTTCCTATCTCCCTTTAAAAAAAAAAAAAAAAAGTTAAAGTTAGTTTTGCTATAGTTTTAGTGTGGTGGTTCTGGTAACTGTAGTATATTTTATTGTGATTTGTTACCTTACCTTTTGGTGTGTGTGTTTTTCCTTGTTTTTTTTTGCTTCTGTTAGGATGTCCAAGGATCCTAAGCCGTCCGGATTCAAGAAGTGTGACTCATGCTGTCAGAAGATGTCTCTGACAGATGGTCACACTTCTTGTGTTTATTGTCTGGGTGCCGCACCTGCAGTACTTTGTTCGACGGCTATGCTCAGTCCAACAGTCCTGCAGGAGCGCAAAACAAATTGATCTTGAGGGGTCTACTTAAACCCCAAGATTCACCGCCAAGGCTCAGCCTGCGGAAATCTTCTAGGCCACCTAAACCCTCGCTCCCAGTTCGGAGCCGCTGCTGGTGAAGCCATCATTCATCTCGCTCCAGCTGGAACCGATGATCTGAAGTAGTTAACTTCATTTGTCCATCAACCTATGAGGTTATTGGATCCATATCGGATCCAAGCCGGCAGTTTCCAACAGCTAAGATCCGAGCTCCAAGCTCCTCTCCCTAACTCATAATCCCCTGCTATCCCTTCCTGACCTCAGATCTAGTTTACTGTGGTTCTCTTAGCAGCTTGATCGAGCTTCCAGGTGTAGTGGTGTCGATTTTGTGAGAAAAATCCTTTTTCTTGTCACTTTAAACAAATAGTTATTTGTGTGTGTGAGTTAGCTTAGTTTCCCACTAACATTAATGTGGTTTTTTTCTAGTGTCTAGTTACCTTTTTAGTGTCCCCGCCCTCGTGTATGCATTATGGTGTGTGTGTGTGTTTTGAGGCCTACCAAGTGTGTTTTCTTATAGGTATGGCTGAGGCACCCAAAACCTTCGTTTCAAAGTGTACGAGTGTGGCCATAAGTTGTCCCCAGCGGATGGCCAAACTCGGTGTGTTTTATGCCTTGGGGTTGAACATCTCTCCTCCGGCTGCACTATTTGTGCAGCGTTCAACCCCAGGGCCCTCAAGGACCGGAGGTCGAAGCTGATTCTGCCCCTGGCTTCGTCCTCCGGTCCTTCCGTGGCATCTGCCGCAGCTGCGTCAGCGCCACCTGCTATTCCCCCTCCCCTGGCCGGGACTCAACCTCCCACCTTGGGCCAGGAGGAAAGGGTCACCAGAAAGGAGAAACGCCGGGAAAAGCATCGCAAGTGGCGGGCCGAGATTTCTGCATCGGCCCCGCCCAGCCAAAGGGG